>NW_019942796.1:242731-291281 GCF_002910315.2 Salvelinus sp. IW2-2015 | reverse complement strand
GTGTCACTGGTGTGTGTGTGTGTGTGTGTGTGTGCTGTGTGTGTGTGTGTGTGTGTCGTGTGTGATGTGTGTGCTGTGTGTGTGCTCGTGTGTGTGTGTGTGTGTGCTGTGTGGCTGTTGTGTGTGTGTGTCCGTGTGTGTGGTGTCGTGTGTTGTGTCGGTGCTGTGTGTGTGTGTGTGGGTGTGTGTGTGTGTGTGTGCTGTGTGGTTGTTGTCGTGCTGGCACTAACTGACCTATGATCTGCACCCTCTTGTTGACCCCCCACCACCCAGCTTGGTGGAGATGTTCACACTCGCGTCCTTTTTTCAATACATGGAGGTCCTTCCTCGTCCCCCTATTCGTCTCTTCGATCGAAGATGGATTTCCCGGACCACAGGCCCAAAGACTCGGACAAGCCTACATCTGCCCAAAGGGTCGGGTCCTCCAACCTTCCCCATCCAATCCCCCATGTTCACAAGGTCAGTGTCATCATCCTTAGGCTACCAGTCATTTGCCTTCTAGGATAACCAGGCCACGATTAAAGAAAGCAGCAGTTAGTAGAGAGAGGCGTTGCAGCTCTACATCCGACCCTAGAGAGCTGATAGGGTTTCGAAGTCATGGTTAATGGCAATCTGACTGACTGGAGAGAAGTTAGGTTCTGTAAGAGTCAAGATTAGCAAGTGACTACGAAGCTTTGAATATCCTTTTTGTTAAAGCCCATCTATCACTCTCAAATCCGTACTGTCCTGTATGTTACAGATGTCGGTGTGACGTTTTAGACTGTGCGTTGTGACGCTTCACAGATGTCGGTGTGACGTTACTGATGTCGGTGTGAACGTTACTGATTGTCGGTGTGACCGTTATCAGATGTCGGTGTGACGTTACTGATGTCGGTGTGACGTTACTATGATGTCCGGTGTGAACGTTACAGATTGTCGGTGGTGACGTTAGCAGATGTCGGTGGTACAGTTCTGATGTCGGTTGACGTTAAACACGATGTCGGTCGTGAGTTACAGATGTCGGTGTGGACGTTAACAGAATGTCGGTGTACGTTACTGGATGTCGTGTGACGTTACAGATGTCGGTGTGACGTACTGAATGTCGTGTGACGTTACAGATGTCGGTGTGACGTTAATAATGTCGGTGTGACGTTACAGATTGTCGGTGTGACGTTACTGATGTCGCGTGTGACGTTAAACAGATGTCGGTGTGACGTTATAAGATGTCGGTGCTGACGTTACGTGATGTCGGTGTGACGTTTACTGTATGTCGCGTGGACGTTTAGCAGATGTCGTGGACGTTACAGATGTCCGGTGTGACGTTACAGATGTCGGTTGTGACGTTACTGATGTCGGTGTGACGTTACAGATGTCGTGTACTTACTGATGTCGTGTGACGTTATAGAGTCCGTGTGAAACGTACAGATGTCGGTGTGACGTACGAGATGTCGGTGTGACGTTACTGATGTCGGTGTGACGTCAGTTTGTGGTGGTGACGTTACAGATGTCGGTGTGACGTTACAGAGTGTCGGTGTGACTTTACGAAATGTCGGTGTGAACGTTACAGATGTCGGTTGACCGTTATATGATGTCGGTGTGACGTTACTGGATGTCGGTGTGAACGTTCAGAAAAAAAGAAATTGTTTTCCCCGGTTTTGGGTGGGGAACGTTATAACGATGTGGTGTGACGTTACAGATGTCGGTGTGACGTTACAGATGTCGGTGTGACGTTTACAGAGTCGATTGTGACGTTAACAGATGTCGTGTGACGTTACTGATTCGGGTGGACGTTACAGATGTCGGGTGACGTTACGATGGTCGTGTGACGTTACAGATGTCGGTGTGACGTTCAGACCTTCCGGTGTGACGTTACAGATTCGGTGTGACGTTACGATGTCGGTATGACGTTACAGATTGGTGTGACGTTACAGATTCGGTGTGACGTTACAGATGTCGGTGTGTAACGTTACAGAGTCGGTATGACGTTACAAGATGTCGGTGACGTTACAGATGTCGGTGTGACGTTTACAGATGGTGGTGTGACTTTAGAGGTCCGGTCGTGAGTTACAGTATGTCGGTGTACTTATAGATGTCGGTATGACGTACAGATGTGGTGTTGACGTCAGGATGCGGTGTGCACGTTACAGATGTCGGTGTGACGTCCAGACTGTCCGGTGTGAAGTTACAGTTGTCGGTGTGACGTTATAGATGTCGGTGTGACGTTACAGTTGTCGTGGGACGTTACAGATGTCCGGTGTGACGGTTGCAGATGTCGTGTGCACGTTACTCGAATGTCGTGTGACGTTATAGATGTCGGTGTACTTACAGATGTCGGTGTGACGTTGCAGATGTCGGTGGTGACGTTCCGCATGTCGGTGTGACGTTATAGAGTCTGTGACGTTACAGATTCGGTGTGACGTTACAGTTGTCGGTGTGACGTTAAGATGTCGGTGGTGACTTACAGAGTGTCGGGTGACTTAGACATGTCGGTGTGACGTTACTAGGACTGTCGGTGTGACGTTATTCGAGTCCGGTGTGACGTTAAACGTAGATGTCGGTGTGACGTTATAGATGTCGGTGTGACGTACAGATTCGGTTGTTGACGTTACAGATGTCCGATTACGGTTACAGATGTCGGGGTGACGTTACAGATGTCGGTGCTACGTTACAGATGTCGGTGTTCCGTATAGATGTCGGTGTGACGTAACAGTCTGTCGGTGTGACGTTACTGATCTCCGGTGTGACTGTTACAGATGTCGGTGTGGACGTTATGATGTCGGTGTGACGTTACACGATGTCGGTGTGCACCGTTATAGCATTCCGGGTGTTGGACGTCTGACAGATGTCGGTGGGACGTTAACAGATGTCGGTGTGACGTTACAGCATGTCGGTGTGACGTTACAGATGCGGTGTGACGTTATAGATGTCGGTGTGGACCGTTACACGATGTCGGTGGGACGTTACCGATGTCGGTGTGACGTTACGATGTCGTGTGACACGTTACAGATGTCGGTGTGACGTTCACAGATGTCGGTGTGACGTTATACGATGTCGGTGTGAGTTACAGATGTCGTCGGCGACGTACTGATTGTCGTGTGACGTTACTATGTCGGTGTGCGACCTTACAGATGTCGCGTGGTGACGTTACAGAATGCGGTGTGAACTTACAGATGGTGGTGTGACTTACAGATTTCGGCGAGGTGTCGCACGTTACACGAGCTAGTTTGGTTCGGTGTGTATCGTGTTCTAGCGCAGAGTTGGTGGTTCTCGATAGGAGCGTTTGAACTCAGCGTATCCAGCCTTGTTCGTTGTGTTGTATTCGTTTATGCGGAGTGTTCGGGTGTGTCCACAGTTGAGCGAGACAGTCTCCCAGCTTGTTGGTGTTGATTGTTCCGGGTGTGGGGATCGCCTAACAAGCGCAGATTTGGGTGTGACCAGTATCAGCACTATCCGTGTGTGTGTAGTGTTTGTACTGCGAGGTGTGGTGCCATATAGGGGTTGTTGACAGCTAGTCATCAGCTTGTGGCTGTGTATGTGTCGGTGAGTTCCAAGGGAACGTGTTAACAGAGTTCTGCTCGGTGAGTGCACTGTTTATCTTTGTTTTTTTCGGTTGTGTTTCCAAATGACAGATGTGACGCAGTGGTTGACTCTATAGATGTCCAGCTTGTTGTGGGAGACGTTAATTTATTGTCTGGTGATGGGCTGGTGTGACGTTACCAAGATTCCGGTTTTGTTGGAACGCAATTATCCGTGTCGGAGCGCTGTTGACGGTTTATTGATCTGGTGTGGTTGAGTCGATGTGAGCAGATTTACACTCGCATATGCCGGTGTAACGTTTATGCATTGGATGTCGGTGTTGACGTGTTATCTCTGGATGTTGCGGTGTCCTCATAAGATATAGCAGCTCGCGTGACGTTCAGCAGTGCCTGGTTGTGAGTTTTTTGATATGATGTGGTTCTGCGCCTAGATGGTATCTTTGAAACACAGCACTGCCCAGCTGATCTGTTTACACATTAGTACTTGGGCTTCCGCGTGCGGCCTCCACGGTATTCTCAGGCCCAGAGAAGATCGTTTCTGTGCGATCGGCCTTTAACGAGTACATAGGTGGGCAAGTTCAGAAATTTGCTGTGGGGGTCGACGTTGTGAATACTATCGATGTCGAAGGGTATTGACGTTATAGATGTCGTCGAGCTTACCTGCTGTTCTCGAGATACAGGGCGAGGAGGTGAGGGATGTAGCAACGATGATAGGAGTGATCTAGACGTTATACTAGGAGAGATTTCGGGTTGTGGTGTGATCCTCCATTTGATCATATCTCGCCTGTTGTCGAGGGCCTCGTTTCGACCGTTATCTACGACTGTTCCCTCAGCGCTGTGAATTTATCACTCGCATCGTCACAGGATCGTGAATCCTATTACATTGGAGAAATGTCGCGTGTGTACGTTGGTATACATCCATTTGAATCCTCGGTCGCTGCATCCGCTCTTCACATCTCTCCTGCATTTCTCGTCTCTGTTCGATACGTCACAGAGCCGTCGTCGACGTTATTTCTCTCGCGAATTCTTCTCTCAGGCTGTGGCACTCGTTATCTTCTCATCTCTCGCGATCGTCGGTTGACGTTACCTAGATGTCGGCTGTGTCTCACGTTACTTCTCCGATGCTCGTGCTGTACGTTACATGCTGTCGGTTGACGCCTACTATCCGAATGTCGGCTGGACGTTAACACTCTCTCGTTGTCGGTTGTCGACGTTATATTCGATGTCGGTGTTGCACGTTCTCTATCACGTCTCTCTCGATGTCTGCTGTGACGTTACAGTTTGTTCTCTCTCTTCGTGACGTTACGGATGTACTTGTTCGGGTGACGGTATACTGCGACTTTCTCTCTTCGGTGTGATCCTTCTACCAGTTTGTCGGTGTGAGTTAATCTAGCACTTCGGTGTTCGACTTACAGGATGTCGGTTGTGACGTTATACTCTCTCTCTCTGTCTCCCTCGTTCTTTGATGTCCTCTGTCGCTGGACTGCGTTACAGGAATGCGCTGGTGGTGTAACGTTACACGATGTCGTGTGTGCACGTTTATTATCTTCTCGATCTGTCTCGGTGTGAATCGCCGTGACAGATTCGGTGTGACGTTACAGAATTGTCTCGGTGTGAGCGTTTACAGCTACGTTGCGATTCGGTGTGACGTTATAGATGTCGGTTGTGACGTTACACGATGTCGCATGTGACGTTACAAGATGTCGGTGTGCACCTTACAGCAGAGAGAGCCTCTCTCTCTTCTCTCTCAAGTTCTTATCTCTCTCTCTTCTCTCTCCCTATCCTCTCTCCATCCTCTCCAATCAATCTACAAATGTCATATTCTGTATATTACAGTGTTGTACAAGTGCAAATGGTTACAAAGAAAGTACAAAAGGAAAATAAATAAACATAATATGGGGTGTATTACAATGATGTTTGTTCTTCACATGGTTGACCTTCTTGTGAACAGGTCCAACATCTTGCTGCTGTGATTCACACGTGGAATTTCACCCAGTGATATGGGAGTTTTATCAAAATTGTGTGTTGTTTCAAATAAAACAAAAAAAAAAGAAAACTATTTGTGGATCTGTGTAATCTGAGGGAAATATGTGTCCCTTTAATACTGGTCATAACAATTGGCAGGAGGTTAGGAAGTCAGCTCAGTTTCCACCCTCATTTTGTGGCCTGCTTCACAAGCCTGTCTTCTCTGAGAGCCATGTCTGCCTACGGCGGCCTTTCTCAATAGCAAGGCGTATGCTCACATGTAGTCTGTACAAGTCGAGCAGCTTTCCTTAATTGGTATCACAGTTGTCAGGTATTCTGCACTGTGTTTCCTCCCTGTTAGGGCCAAAGTAGCATCTAGTTTGCTCAGGTGTTTTGTAAATTCTTCCAATGTTTCAAGTATTATCTTTTGTTTCCTCATGATTGCTTTGGGTCTAATGTGTTGCTGTCTTGGGCCTGTGGGGTGTGTTGTGTGACAGAGCCCCAGGACCAGCTTGCTTTAGGGACTCTTTCTTCAATCTCTCTGTAGGTGATCTGCTTGTTATGGAAAGTTGGAATCGCTTCCTTTAGGTGGTTGTCAGAATTTTGAATAATTAAGCCGGTATCGGCCTAATTCTGGTCTACATTATTTGGTGTTTTAACGTTTGTACAAGGAGTGATAAGTTCTTTCAGAATCTACATACAGAGTCTCAAATTGGTGTTTGTCCCATTTTGTGAACTCCTGGTTGGTGAGACGGACAGCCCAGACCTCACAACCATAAAAGGCAATGGGTTCTATAACTGAGTCAGTATTTTTAGCCAGATCCTATTGGGTATGTCAAATGTAATGTTCCTTTTGAATGGCAAAGAAGGCCCTTCTTGCCCTTCGTCTCAGATCTTCACAGCTTTGTGGATAGTTACCGTGTGGAGCTTGATGTTAGGTTCGAGGTAAGTTATAGTTTTTGTGTCAAGATGGAATTTGTGTTGTTGGTCGCAACTGGGCCTTTTTTTCGAACACACATTTATTTGTCTTAACTGAGATTACTGTCAGGCGCCCAGGTCTGGCAGAATATCGTGCGGAACATCTAGGTGGCTACCTGTAGGCCCCTCCTTGGTCAGGGACAGAAGCACCAGTAATCAGCAAACAGTAGAACATCTCTCTCTTCTCTCTGTCTGCGCCTCTCTGTCCTCGTCTCTCTCTGTCTCTCTCTCTATCTCTCTTCTCTTCCTCTGCCTCCCTCCTAACTCTCTCCTCTCTTTTCTCTGTTCTCATCTCGGTCTCTCTCTCGTCTCTCTCTGTCTGTGTCTGAAGGATGGCTCCTCCGGTCCTCTGTGTCTGAAGGATGGCTCCTCCCGTCCTCGTGTTCTGAAGGATGCTCCTCCGTCTCTGTTGTCTGAAGGATGGCTCCTAACGTCTCTGTTCTGAAGGATGGCTCCTACGTCTCTGTGTCTGACAGATGGGCTCCTCTGTCTCTGTCTCCTGTGTCTGAAGGATGGCTTCCTCTGTCTCTGTGTCTGAAGGATACGGCTCCTCCGTCCTGTTCCTGAAGGATCGGCTCCTCGCGTCTCTGCTGTCTGAAAGACTGCTCCTACGTCTCTGTTCTGAAGGATGGCTCCTTCTGCTCGTGTCTGAAGGATGGCTCTCTGCTCTGTGGCTGAAGGATGGCTCCTCCGTCTCTGTGTCTGAAGGATGGCTGCCTCTGTCCTGTGTTGAAGGATGGCTCCTCCCGTCTCTGTGTATGAAGGATGGCTCCTCCCGTCTCTGTGTCTGAATGATTGCTCCTCTGTCTCTGTGTCTTGCAAGGATGGCTCCTATCTTCTGTCTCTGTTCGAGAAGGATGGCCTCCTACGCTCTGGTGCCTGAAGATGGCTCCTCGTCTCTGTGTCTGAAGATCGGTCTACGTCTCTGGCCTAAGGACTGTCTCCCTGTCTCTTGCCTGAAGGATGGCTCCTCTGTTCCTGTGTCTGAAGGATTGGCTCAATCTCCTCTCCACGTAGTCAATATAGGCATTCACAAACATAACACACATCTGCAACCAATGGTGCATAACAAATTACTCCCTACTATCTTATACTGTAGTCCACTACTTGGACCAAGGCCCTAGGGAATAGTGTAATCCATTTGGAAGCACCCTGCAATCTCTAATACCAGTAAAAACCTCGCTGTTTTGGGAAAAAGGAAAGGGAGAGGAGCAGGTCGTACTGTCAAGAGTCACGTTTTACACATGTCTGGAGCTGTAAGATATGGGGGAGGGGTACGGTACGGGTCAGAGATGTGGTCGGCTTTGTATTCAGCTGACAGTGGTGTGTAGATTACAGCGACACTGCAGCCTGTATCTGGATATACCCTGGATGTAGTGTGTGTGTGTGTGTGTTGTGTTGTGTGTGTGTGTGGTGTGGTGTGGGGGTGTGGTGTGTGGTTGGGGGGGGTCCAAAGGTCAGGTGAAAGGCCCCAACCCCCGCCCCCTCCAGCCAGCCTGTTCTTAATTGAAGTCCCTGTGTCCATCGCCGGAGTAACACGCAAGAAAGGCATGTCCTCAGATGGTTAACAGGGCTGTTGTAATGGGGTCACTGGGAGGCAAGGTTTTCTCTAGACCTGCTCCTCCATCCGGTCTACCCTCGGATCTTGTCTGACACACACACACACACACACACACACACACACACACACACAGCACACACACACAGACCCCAGGGTGGAACAACTGATGGAAAAGCGCCCTCTCTCTTTAAGTTAAGATAGAGGCAAAGTTAATTAGTGGAGAAGCAGGAAGGCAGGTTAATCAAGCGGTGGAAGCAGGAAGGCTGGTTAATCATGGTAAGAAGCAGGAGCGGTCTTAATCAGTGGTAGAACAAGAGCGCTGGTTTAATCAGTGGTAAAGCGGAGAGGCTGGTTTAATCAGTGGTAGAACCAGGAGGCTGGTTAATCAGTGGTAAGAAGCAGGACAGGTGGTCTTAATCAGTGTGAAGAAGCAGGAGGCGGTTTAAATTCATGGGTAGAAGCAGGAGCTTGGTTCTAATCAGTGGTTCAGAGCAGGAGGCTGGTTTAACTCAGTGGTAGAAGCAGGAGGCTGTTAATCAGTAGTAGAAGCAGGAGGCTGTTAATCGTGGTAGAAGCAGGAGGCTGGTTAATCAGTGGTAGAATCAGAGGCTGGGTTAACAGTGGTAAGTAAGCAGGAGGCTGGTTAATCAGTGGTAAGAAAGCAGGAGGCTGGTTTAATCAGTAAAGTAGAAGCAGGAGGCTGGTTTAATCAGTGGTAGAGAAGCAGGAAGGGCTGGCTTAAGTCAGTAAGTAGAAGCATGGAGGGCTGGTTTAATCATAGTAAGAAGCCCGGAGGCTGGTAATCAGTCGGTTAGAGAGCAGGAGGCAGGTTTAAATGTCAGTGTAAAGCAGGAAGGCTGGTTTAAATTCAAGTGGTAGAAGCAGGAGGGCCTGGTTAATCAGTGTAGAAGCAGGCAGCCGGCTAATCAGTGGTAGAAGCAGGAGGCCTGGTTTTAAATCAGCTGGTAGAAGCATGGAGCACGGTTAATTCATTGGTAGAAGCAGGCCGGCTGATTAATCAGTGGTAGAAGCAGGAGGCAGGGTAAATAGGGGTACGAAGCAGGAGGCTGGTTTAATCATGTAAGACAGCAGAGGCTGAATTTAAATCAGTGGTAGAAGAGGAGCTGTTTAATAGCGGTAGAAGCAAGGAGGGACTGGTTATCAGTGGGTCGAAGCAGGAGGCTGGTTTAATCAGTGTAGAAGAGGAGGTCGGTTAATCAGGGTAGAAGCAGGAGGCTGGTTTAATTAGTCAGTGGTAGAGCAGGAGGCAAGTTTAATCAGTGGTAGAGTCAGGAGGCCCGTTTTAATACAGTGGTAGAAGCAGGAGGCTTTGGTTTATCAGTGGTAGAAGCAGGAGGCGTGTTTAATCAGTGGTAGAAGCAAGGAGGGGGTTAATTCAGTGGAGACAGCAGGAGGCTGGTTAATCAGCTGGGTAGATGCAGGAGGCTTGTTTCATCAGTGTAGAAGCAGGAGGCGGTTTTAATTCAGTGGTAGAAGCAGAGCCTGCTGTTAATCAGTGGTAGTGAGCAGGAGGCTGTTAAAAATATGGTAGCCAGCAGGAGGTTGTAATCAGTGGTAGAAGCAGGATGCTGGTTGTAACAGTGGGTAGGAAGGCAGGAAGGTTTAAGTCATGGTTGAGCAGGAGGGGGGTTTAATCAGCTGTAGAGTAGCAGGAGGCTGCGTTTTAACCAGCTGTAGATAGCAGGAGTTAACGCAGTGTAAGAAGCAGGAGGCTGGTTTAACCATGGTAGAAGGCAGGAGGTTTAATCAGTGGTAGAAGCAGAAGACTTTATTGGGAAAGTCCCTGATAAGTCCACATCTGTAGATGTTCTTCAAGATCTGTCATATTATCAACAAACTATCCGTTGATAAGCATCTGCAACTAAGTTCGGTTAGAATAACGGGTTAGTGTTAGGAAAGGGTTTAAGGTTAGGGCTAGGTTGGTTAAAGTTTAGTGTTAGGATAAGGGTTAAGGTTTAGGTTAAGGTTAGGGCTAGGTTAGGGTTAAGTTTAGTGCTTAGGATAACGGGTTACAGGTAGGGTTAAGGTTTTAGGGCTACGGTTAGGGTTAAGTTTAGTGCTAGGATAAAAGGGTTAACGGTTGGGTAGTAGAATAGTTTGAAATGTACTGATCTAGTTGCTGTAGGGTTAGGGTAAGGTTAGGGTTATAGATAGTCATAGGTTAGGTTATGGGTTAGGGGTTAAGGTTTGGGTTAGTAGATAGGTCCTGTAGGGGTTAAGGGTTAAGTTTAGGGTTAGTAGATAGTCTGTAGGGTTAAGGTTAGGGTTATCAGATTAGTCATAGCGGTAGGGTTAAGGTTAGGCGTTAATGTTAGGTGTAGAAATAGGGTCTGTAGGGTTAGGGTTAAGTTAGGCGTAGTAGATAGTCAGTAGGGTAGGGTTAGGGTTAAGGTTAGGTATGGTTAAGGTAGGGTTAAGTACATTAGTCTGTAGGGTTAGGTTAAGTTCGGGTTAGTAGAATAGTAGGTAGGGTTAGGGTTAAGGGTTAAGGTTACGTTAAGGTAAAGGGTTAGGGTTAGTAAGATACGTCAGTAGGGGTTCAGGGCTTAGGGTTACAGGTTTAGGTTAGGTTAATGGTTAGGGTTGTAAGAAATAGTCTGTAGGGTTAGGGTTAAGGTTAGGGTAGTAAAGATTAGTCCAGTAGGGTTAGGTTGGGTAAGGTTAAGTTAGGGTAAGGTTAGGGGTTAGTCAGATAGTCAGATAGGCTTAAGGTTAGGGTTAAGGTTAAGGTTAGGGTTAAAGGTTAGGGGTTAGTAGACCTACGTCTGTAAGGGGTTAGGGGTTTAGTCAAGATAGTCGTAAGGTTAGGGTTAGGGTTAAGGTTAAGGTTAGTAATTAGTCGTCAGGGTTAGGTAAGGTTAGGGTTAGTAAGATAGTCTTAAAGGTTATGGTAGGGTTAGGGTTAAGGTTAGGGTTAGGGTTAAGGTTAAGGTTAGGGGTTAAGGTTAGGGTTATGTATAGATAGTCTGTAGGGTTAGGTTAGGGTTCGGGTTAAGGATTAGGGCTTAGGGTTTTAAGGTAAGGTTAGTAAGATAGTCTGTAAGGTTAGGGTTTGGGTTAAGGTTAGTAGATAGTCTCGTAGGGTTAGGGTTAAGGTTAGGGTTAGTAGACTAGTCTGTAAAGTGGTTAGGGTTAAGGTTATAGGTTAAGGGTAGTAGATAGTCTGTAGGGTAGGGTTAAGGGTTAAGGTTAAAGTTAAGGTTAGTAGATTACGTCTGTCAGGTTAGGGTTACAGGTTAGGGTAGTAGATAGTCTGTAGGGTACGGGTTTCGGGTTAAGGTAAGGTTCGTTAGATATGCTGTAGGGTTAGGGTTAGGGTTAGGGTTAAGGTTAGCGGTTAGAGGGTAAGGTAGTTAGATAGTCTGTAGGGTTAGGGTAGGGTTGGGTTAAGGTTAGGGTTTAGGGTCTAAAGGTTAGTAGAGTAGTCTGTAGGGTTAGGGTTAAGGTTAAGGTTAGGGTTAGTAGATAGTCGTAGGGTTAGGGTTACGGGTTATAGGTTAGGGTTAGTAGAAAATAGTCTGTAAGGGTTAGGGTTTAGGGTTAAGGTAGGGTAGTACTGACACTGTGCCGTTCATTTGCAGATTCTGTGTGCCACATGGAATGGTTCAGCATAGTGTGCATTTATCTGTACAGTCTAAAATGGCTCCCATTCTCTTTGAATTAGAACGAAAGCCCTGCATTATAATTCAAATTAGCAAAGCAATCTGGCTTGAATCCAATCAAACATCTCTTAATGACACATTCCCTTTGAGTAGCGTATTATTTAATGCTGCCATATTTGACTGGGTTAATGACATTAAAGTAGATTGAGTGGGCCTTATTGACGCGTTTCCCTACGCAGATCAACAACAATGACTTTTCTTTAGAGTGCCTCTCTCTTTACTGTTTGCCCTCTGATTAATGACAACGCAGTCGCTCGACACAAGTGACTTCAATTACCCAGAGAGCATCATGTTGGCCTATCGTAATTAACCAATCATGTTGCGCACCCCTGACATGCTCATTAAGACAAACTATTACCGTATGAATAGTGTTGTTGTTATTTAAAATACACAGAGTAATTATGCGTGCTGCTAATTTTTCCTGGCTTGTTTGGGCTCTTGTTTCTTGGGACAGCTGTTTGCTTTGACGTAAYTTTTGTCCATGTTCACTGTGATAATAAGGTACACACACGGCACCAAATCCATTGTCTACTGTACAGTCAAGGCCAGGTTAATCTTCACCATGAGAAGACATGGTTGCATCCATACTGGAAGTGTCTGTCTGACTCTTGCGGACCGGATAGATCAGCTGGTTCTGGCGGAAGTATAGCACCTTTTTCAGTGTGGCCAGGTCAGGGCACAGGGCCACCAGCTCAGACAGGTTCAGTACCCTGAGGACCAGACCACACTAGAACAGACCAGAACACAGCACAGGGGGTCAGGATGGCGAGTTCATCTATCTGCAAATACATTAATTCCTCACTAACAAATGCCAAGCCTTACTTCCAGATCCTCTATGTGTCTACTACTGTGTGACTAAAATGAAACCTTGGGAGGTGAGAGAGAACTGTCTTTTTAGCTGAGCCATGTCAGAATTAAATGTTCCCTCCGATGCCAACCTCTAAAATTAATTTTATTCATCAAAAGGAAAAAGATATATCCTGCTTAATACCCATTGGTTAAAACCAGCAGGTAAAATAATAACCAGCAGGTAAAACATTAACATCACCCAGATCTACTAACTTTCCCCAGCAGGATAATCCACCCAGCCTTGCCCATCTCTCATGCACCCTATTAGATTTTATTTTTATTTAATTCACCTTTATTTAACCAGGTAGGCCAGTTGAGAACAAGTTCTCATTTACAACTGCAACCTGGCCAAGATAAAGCAAAGCAGTGTGACAAAAACAACAACACAGAGTTACACATGGGATAAACAAACGTACAGTCAATAACACAATAGAACAATCTGTATACAGTGTCTGCAAATGAAGTAAGGAGGCAATAAATAGGCCAATAGTGGCAAAGTAATTACAATTTAGCAATTTACATTGGAGTGATATATGTGCAGATGAGGATGTGCAAGTAGAAATACTGGTGTGCAAAAGAACATAAAAACAAAAACAAATATGGGGATGAGGTAGGTAGGTAGTTGGATGGGCTATTTACAGATGGGCTGTGTACAGCTGCAGCGATCGGTAAGCCGCTCTGACAACTGACGCTTAAAGTTAGTGAGGGAGATATAAGTATCCAATTTCAGTGATTTTTGCAATTCGTTCCAGTCATTGGCAGCAGAGAACTGGAAGGAAAGGCGGCCAAAGGAGGTGATGGCTTTGGGGATGACCAGTGAAATATACCTGCTGGAGCGCGTTGCTATGGTGGCAAGTGAGCTGAGATAAGGCGGCGCTATAGCTAGCAAAGACTTATAGATGACCTGGAGCCAAGAGTTTGGCGACGAATATGTAGCGAGGAGCAGCCAACGAGAGCATACAGGTCGCAGTGGTGGGTAGTATATGGGGCTTTGGTGACAAAACGGATTTGCTGAGTAGAGTGTTGGAAGTTAATTTGTAAATGACATCGCTGAAGTCAAGGATCGGTAGGAGAGTCAGTTTTACGAGGGTAAGTTTGGCAGCATGAGTGAAAGAGGCTTTGTTGCGAAATAGGAAGCCGAATCTAGATTTAACTTTGGATTGGAGATGCTTAATGTGAGTCTGAACGGAGAGTTTAGAGTCTAGCCAGACACCTAGGTATTTATAGTTGTCAACATATTCTAAGTCAGAACCGTCCAGAGTAGTGATGCTAGTCGGGCGGGCGGGTGCGGGCAATGATCGGTTGAAGAGCATGCATGCGTTTTACTAGCATTTKACTTTTTAGGGATAGGGGGCAGCATTTTCACTTTGGATGAATAGCGTGCCCAGAGTGAACTGCCTCCTACTCTGTCCCAGATGCTAATATATGCGTATTATTATTAGTATTGGATAGAAAACACTCTTAAGTTTCTAAAACTGTTTGAATTATGTCTGTGAGTATAACAGAACTCATATGGCAGGCAAAAACCAGAGAAAAAAATCCAAACAGGAAGTGGAAATTCTGAGGCTGGTCGAGTTTCAACCAAGATCCCATTGAAATCACAGCGAGATATGAATGAGTATTGTCAACAGTCTGTAGAACTTTGTCTGATGACTCTACTGTGAAGGGGGGCCGAATGAGAGGAGAATTAGTCACCACTGCCATGAGGTGACCATTCTTTGACCATCACATGAGTGGGAGCTCCGTTCCATCGCTCATCTGAAGTCAATGTAATTCTCCGGTTGGAACGTTATTCAAGATTTATGTTAACAACATTCTAAAGATTGATTCAATACATCGTTTGACATGTTTCTACTGACTGTTACGGAACTTTTGGACATTTCGTCAGGTTTTAGTGAACGCGCTTCGTGACTTTGGAATTGTTTACCAAACGCGCTAACCAAAGTAGCTAATTGGACATAAATAACGGACATTATCGAACAAATCAAGCATTTATTGTGGACCTGGGATTCCTGGGAGTGCATTCTGATGAAGAACATCAAAGGTAAGGGAATATTTATCATGTAATTTCTGGTTTCTGTTGACTCCAACATGGCGGCTAATTTGACTATTGTTCTGAGCGCCGTCTCAGATTATAGCATGGTTTGCTTTTTCCGTAAAGTTTTTTTTAAATCTGACACAGCGGTTGCATTAAGGAGAGGTATATCTATAATTCCATGTGTATAACTTGTATTATCATCTACATTTATGATATTTCTGTTGAAACGATGTGGCTATGCATAATCACTGGATGTTTTTGGAACAAGTGAATGTAACGCGCCAATGTAAACTAAGATTTTGGATATAAATATGCACATTATCGAACAAAACATACATGTATTGTGTAACATGATGTCCTATGAGTGTCATCTGATGAAGATCATCATAGGTTAGTGATTAATTTTATCTCTATTTCTGCTTTTCCTATCTTTGGCTGGGAAAATGGCTGTGTGTTCTTTGGACTTGGCGGTGATCTAACGTAATCATATGTTGTGTTTTTGCTGTAAAGCATTTTTTAAATCGGACACGATGGGTAGATTAACAAGATGTTTATCTTTCATTTGCTGTATTGGACTTGTTAAAGTGTGAAAGTTACATATTTCAAAAAAATKTTTTTGAATTTCCTGCGCTGCCTTTTCAGCAGAATGTTGTGGTGGGGTTCCGCTAGCCGAAAGTGTGTCCTAGAAAGGTTAAGAGCAGTTGGTTAAGGTTAAGAGCAGCAGAAGGAGTGTTGTATGGCGTTGAAGCTTGTTTGGAGGTTTGTTAACACAGTGTCCAAAGAAGGGCCAGAAGTATACAGAATGGTGTCGTCTGCATAGAGCTGGATCAAAGAATCACCTGCAGCAAGAGCGAAATCATTGATACATACAGAGAAAAGAGTCGGCCCGAGAATTGAACCTTGTGGCACCCCCATAGAGACTGCCAGAGGTCTGGACAACAGAACCTCTGATTTGACACACTGAACTCTATCTGAGAAGTAGTTGGTGAACCAGGCGAGGCAGTCATTAGAGAAACCAAGGCTGTTGAGTTTGCCGATAAGAATACGGTGATTGACAGAGTCGAAAGCCTTGGCCAGGTCGATGAAGACGGCTGCATAGGACTGTCTTTTATCGATGGCAGTTATGATATCGTTTAGGACCTTGAGCGTGACTGAGGTGCACCCGTGACCAGCTCGAAAACCAGATTGCATAGCGGAGAAGGTACGGTGGGATTCAAAATGGTCGGTGATCTGTTTATTCACTTGGCTTTCGAAGACTTTAGAAAGGCAGGGCAGGATGGATATAGGTCTGTAGCAGTTTGGGTCTAGAGTGTCTCGCCCTTTGAAGGGGGGGATGACCGCGGCCGCTTTCCAATCTTTAGGAATCTTAGACGATACGAAAGAGAGTTTGAACAGACTAGTAATAGGGGTTGCAACAATGGCGGCGGATAATTTTAGGAAGAGAGGGTCCAGATTGTCTAGCCCAGCTGATTTGCAGGGATCCAGATTTTGCAGCTCTTTCAGAACATCAGCTGTCTGGATTTGGGTGAAGGAGAAACTGGGGTCCTTGGGCCAGTTGCTGCGGGGGTGCGGCGCTGTTGGCCGGGGTTGGGGTAGCCAGGTGGAAAGCATGTCCAGCCGTAGAGAAATGCTTATTAAAATTCTCGATTATCGTGGATTTATCAGTGGTGACAGTGTTTCCTAGTCTCAGTGCAGTGGGCAGCTGGGAGGAGGTACTCTTATTCTCCATGGACTTTAGTGTCCCAAAACTTTTTGGGATTGGTGCTACAGGATGCAAATTGCTGTTTGAAAAAGCTAGCCTTTGCTTTCCTAACTGTGTATTGGTTCCTGACTTACCTGAAAAGTTGCATATCGTGGGGACTACGATGCTAGTGCAGTACGCCCCAGGGTGTTGTTGTGCTGGTCAAGGGCAGTCAAGTCTGGAGTGAACCAAGGGCTATATCTGTTCTTAGTTCTACATTTTTTTAAAGAGGCATGCTTATTTAAGATGGTGAGCAAATTACTTTTAAAGAACAACCAGGCATCCTCTACTGACGGGATGAGGTCAATATCCTTCCAGGATACCCGGGCCAGGTCGATTAGAAAGGCCTGCTCACAGAAGTGTTTTAGGGAGCGTTTGACAGTGATGAGGGGTGGTTGTTTGACCGCGGACCCATAACGGACGCAGACAATGAGGCAGTGATAGCTGAGATCCTGGTTGAAAACAGCAGAAGTGTATTTAGAGGGCAAGTTGGTCAGGATGATATCTATGAGGGTGCCCATTTACGGATTTGGGGTTGTACCTGGTAGGTTCTTTGATAATCTGTGTGAGATTGAGGGCATCTAGCTTAGATTGTAGGACGGCCGGGGTGTTAAGCATATCCCAATTTAGGTCACCTAGCAGTGCGAACTCTGACGATAGATGGGGGGCAATTAATTCACATATGGTGTCCAGGGCACAGCTGGGAGCTGAGGGGGGTCTATAGCAAGCGGCAACAGTGAGGGACTTATTTCTGGAGAGATGGATCTTTAAAAGTAGAAGCTCGAACTGTTTGGGCACAGACCTGGATAGTATGACAGAACTCTGCAGGCTATCTCTACAGTAGATTGCAATTCCACACCCTTTAGCAGTTCTGTCTTGACGGAAAATGTTGTCATTGGGGATGGAAATTTCAGAATTTTTGGTGGCCTTCCTAACCCAGGATTCAGATACGGCTAGGACATCACCGTTCGCAGAGTGTGCTAAAGCAGTGAATAAAGCAAACTTAGGGAGGAGGCTTCTGATGTTAACATGCATGAACCCAAGGCTTTTATGGTTGCAGAAGTCAGCAAATGAGAGCGCCTGGGGACACACAGGGCCTGGGTTAACCTCCACATCACCAGAAGAACAGTAGGATGAGGGTACGGCTAAAGGCTATAAGAACTGCATCGTTTCCACCGCAGCCCTGTGGAACACACATCTCTCTCTCTCCGTCTCTCTCTGCGGCGTCTCTGTATCTGTTGCGTGCTCAGCGATGAGTCTTTGAAGCACCAGCAACTCCCTAAGTGACTTTAAGCCATGGCTCGTCCCTTCATCAGTCAGTCAGTCCCCTTTACCCATGAGCAGGACTCTTTGATGTGGTTGAGTCCACGAGCCATCGCTAAGATCACGTCCCCGTGTGCCTCTCAGACCTGGGATTAGCCCAATTTCCTGGCCTGTTTGGGCCTTCGATCAAAACCAAAAGAGGCCTACAGTACTGCACGTTACAGAAATCACCCTCACCGCCTAAACTCTGTTGGTAATGCAGGGCTCTGACTCAAACCAGATGAGAGTTCTCTACTTTTAACTTGTTCCTGCCAGTAGAATAGTCCACAGGGACATCCTGTGTAGTTAAGAATTAGAAGCACAGAGACTGGAGGAGTTACTTAATGTATCTCTTTAGCAGGAGATGGATATTTTTTTTTGCTTTACGTTTTTATTATATGAATAATAAGTAGAACATTTTGATTTGTTATGTGTTGAATTACAACTTGTTTTCACTTAGAGGGAAAAGCAAATATATCGTTCTGCATCAAAAAGTATCATCAAAAAAGGTATGACCAGCAGATCTGAGAAAATGGCTTAGTTTAGTTTTTGTATGAGCTATTACTTAGCAACATGGCACTCCATAATGTAGGCTATCTAGCCACAACCGATTTGACTACCTGTCTTCATTTTGACTTATGACCTTTTGAAGTAGGAATTTCACTCTACTGTATGTGACGTGGCTCGCCCACTTTGTTTCTTCAGTAGCAACCGTTACAGCAGTGTTGCAGATATGACAGATAGAGATCAAAACCAAACAAGAAGGTTACACATCATCCTGAGTGGTAGTCCTGTGGGTGTGTGGAAGGACTGCAGCATCACTGAATCGCTTTTCCAAACGTATAATAAATCACCCCATCTTTGGTAATCTGTCAAGTACTCACCAAGTCCTGAATCAGACCAGTTTCTGCAAAGCAGAGTTTCTCATCAAATACATAATGATTATATTGCACCCTCTGGCTTAATGACAAAGAAAAGTAGCTAATAAAACATGCAACAAATTCCAACGCACAAAAAGAGGATGACTAACTACTGTTATACATTGGGTTCTTCCCTTAATAAGGTGTCAAACATACGGAACCCTTTCAATTATTTTGTTTAGAAAAAAATGTTTTGGGGGAAAAACAATCTCAATCGAAATGGAAATGACTAAAACCAAATGGAAACTGTGTGGAAATTAAAATGAACCTATATTTACAGTCTCTTCACGCTGTCCAGCTTGCTAACAGTAATCAAAACGAAAGCTAGACAATCAGGGAGCATTGTAAATTCTAGAAGCAATGGATAGAGCAGGGTTTCCCAAACTCAGTCCTGGAGCCCTCGTTTTGGTTTTTACCCAATGACTACAAAGCTGATTCAAATAACCAAATCATCATCAAGGTTATTTGAATCAGCTGTGTAGGGCTAGGGCAAAAAACAGTGCACTCAGGGGGTCCCCAGGACCCGAGTTTAGGAAACCCTGGGATAGAGGATAATGTTTGCAAATTTTTATGGCGAGAAAATATAATATATTTTAAGTGCGGCCATCCAGACCTCGGTAAAGAGCGAATGCGACCTGCGGACCAAAATCAGTTTGACACCCCTGCTCTACATATTACCTAAACCCTCTATGTGGAAGTCAATGACGGAATGGAATCCCAATCTCTGACATCTAGTAGTGAGTGATACAAGGGTACCTTAGAATAGCTGACAACCGCATGCCCCACTCTCCATCTCACTGTACCAAAACAGAGGAATTGGATTTCCCCTACACTGAGCTCACTGTACATGGAAACTCAGAAACAACGTCTTGGAAAGAGAAACCCAGTGTACGTTTAGCAACACCAATTACCTAGCAACCTTACTCAGGAATGTATCAATGAACTCCATCCTGCGTCTTTGTGTTAACCTGTATGAGGGGCTGGCCAGGATGGCCTGGGCTACTGTTGGCTACGCAGTCTTCCACATTCTCTCTGAACAGGTCTATCAGCTGCTTGTGGGAGCACCTCCAGCAGAAGCACACTCATGGATAGGCTATGTTGAATCTGAGGAGAGAAACATGGATGATAATAAGCAAGGACAAAGAACACTGCAGTAAGAATAGGAAATGATGGTGAAATCAGAGGTTGGCAATGAAGGCCTCCTTGGCAGGGAAAGGGAAAAGACCCGTTCAATTTTGGGAAGGATAATCTATTAATTTCCTGTGGAACAAATTTTTTAAAAGTGCTGAGCTAACCCCACAGGCTTTTCCAAATGTATTAGTTACAGTAAATTGACAATCACATACAATTTAGTATTTTGTAAAATAGTCATCAGAAACTCTATCTGGTAGTGTAAAGGAATGGCAAGCACAAGGAAGAATATGAGTGATGGCGATAGAAGGAAATGGCAGCCTAAAATGCTGAGAATACATTGATATACAGGACACTAGGCTCCCGACTGGCGCAGCGGTCTAAGGCACTGCATCTTAGTGCTAGAGACGTCCCTTACAGACCCTGGTTCGATTCCAGGCTGTTTCACAACAGGCCGTGATTGGGAGTCCCACAGGGAGGCGCACAATTGGTCCAGCGTCGTACTTTGCTAGGATTTGGCCGAGGTAGGCCGTCATTGTAAATAAGAATTTGTTCTTAACTGACTTGCCTAGTTAAATAAAATAAAAACTGTGTTTGAGTGCAATTTCTTTTCCAATTAATTCTCTCACCATGACATCCAGTTTACATCTACAGTAAATGCTGTCCTCCATCTCATTCGTCCTGCCCACAATGAGTAACTCATCGTTCGCCCACAGACTTTCCAATCAGTCAATATCTTGGTCCCTCTCTCGCTCTGAAATGCAAGTCATATCTTAAGTAGGGAATGAGCTGTGCAATCTTTTTGTAAATGACAAAACCTTTAGGAGTTTAAAAGACGTGGAGTTCAGTAGAAAGTGGATGTTTTACAGGGCAAACAGAAGTCTAGGCCAATGACAATAAAAATCTATCTTCCTGAAAGCACAATTGTGACCCATTGAACCAAAACCCCCAATGGAATAACAAGACATACTGGGCAGCATTAAATGTGTAAACAAAAGCTAAATGTAGAAATCTTTGTTACATATTGACATCTCTGACCTACTGTGTGTGACTCTTGTCAAGCACAAAACATTATGGACGCTTACACAGGAAAAGAAAAAGTTAAAAAACTATGTGGATAGATGATGGACCATTGCTGTATAAAGCTCGGCATAACAACAGCTAACAGAAGACAAACATCTCATCTGGAATAGAACACGAAACAACAAGTCTTAGACCACATCTCCGGGGTGATTTCCAACCATTGCGAAATGGACCCACTGACGATCAAATCTCTCCTCACCTATACCTTTCGCCCACCTCTTCAGAGTATTCAGGGTACTGACATCTTTCCACCTCAGAAATGAACTGAAAGGGTTAATGTCACCGTTCTCTCCCCCTCACGCTGCTATGAAAGGGAATCCCCAACGCACCAAACCACCCAGGAGTGAATAACAAGGTAAGGACACTGTGAATGCTGACTATTCATTTCACTACCTGACTACCTATTGGATGGGGTTTGAAAGGGAAGAGGCTATAGATCTGATACTTCCTCTGTGAGGGTTTATTTATCCTAAACATAAGATCAGATGAGATATCGCCTCAGATACTGTAGATGCTGAGAACGTGGCAGACTGAAGCGGAGGCTAACTGAATTTCAGTCCGTGTTGTGCACCGTCCGGAAGGTAGTTAGGGATGAGGTCTCACTTGACAAATGTCGTAAATACATATATAACATAACACACCTACTACACATCTAAATAGAGAAATGCATACACTAGACAGTCAAATAAACTGCAGTTTGACATGTGGGAAAATATTTGAGAAAATAGGGTAGCTTCTGTCATTTTCTCTTCCTTTAACCTGAATAAATATCATGGTATATATCAAGGTATAAGAGCATCGTCTTATTTTTGATTGAAAGGTTTAGTTAGATGACATACTTGAAATAGACTACATTCCTAATGTATAGAATTGTCCATCCTGATTTATAATTAAGTTATAGGTCATAAGGCAATAATATTCACAGATATTGTTCAAAAGTGGGTACTGCAGTCATGAGACTAACCATGATTCCATTAGGATCAGTGCTCAACCAGCAAAACAGAGGGTAATATTGTGTCCTAAAAACCTTTCATTCAGTCTTCTCATGACAGGCTTTTCAGTTTGACAATGCAAATTTAAGCGGCTTCCCACATCGAGCAAGGAACGTGTAATGCTATTCAGAACTCCTTTGATCTCATATTAGAAAAGGGGAGGCAGCTCCCATTTTCCGCAGATTAAGGTTTCAAAGCGGTGAAATGAGTGAGCAGTGACTTTTCCTTCTTTTAATTGAGGGAGTCGTGCCCTTGTACTTCACAAGCGCAGGCTTTATGTAAAAGCGAATCATTTAAGGATCCACTGAAAGGGACTACAGCTATAATTATAGGCACATGGACATGTGCTAATCTCTCTGTGCTGCTTTGAATGGGGAGAAGGAGAAGGCACAGTGATATGAACAATAGCCAGGAAAATGGAAAGGCAGGCAGTACAGCAGTCCAATAGGCACTGAGTGTGCAAAACATTTAGGTCACCTTCCTAATATTGAGTTGCACCCCCTACTTTTGCCTTGGACTCGACAATGTGTCGAAAGCATTCCACAGGGATGCTGGTCCATGTTGACTCCAAAGCTTCCCWCAGTTGTGTCAAGTTGGCTGGATGTCCTTTGGGTGGTTGGCCATTCTTGACACACAAGTACCCCCCGTTCAAAGGCAAATGGCCCACATACACAATCCATGTCTCAATTGTCTCTTAAAAATCCTTCTTTAACCTGTCTCCTCCCGTTCATCTACACTGATTGTAGTGGATTTAACAAGTGACATCAATAAGGGATCATAGCTTTCACCTGGTCAGTCTGTACCATGGAAAGAGCAGGTGTCCTTAATGTGTTTTACACTGTAGAACTTCACAGACTTCATATGACAAACTAGAGTACCACACTCAAGAATATCAGTACTCCTTTTGGAAATTACCCTACCTGTGAGGTGAGCCATTAATTTGCTTTTTTAACTGTGCTATTGCCTCTAAACTGCTGGGTAAATCCCTTTGAATTCAATCACTTTTTGACAGCATCCCTTTTGATTTAAACAAAACTTTACATACATGTTTGATCATGCAAGAAGTGCTCAGAAAGTGACTTTTTGGACCTGAATGGCAAAACATTCAGGAGATAAAGGTGCTCAGTTTAAACATTTTGCATACCCCACCATACCATGAGTCACCATGTCACTGGAAAACATAAACGGTTGGGTTTGATATCATTTAAAAGCTTACAAACAAGGTTGTCAAACTGAAATCTTTTAACCTTTAATGTCAATTATCTAAAAACGTGTCATCTACAATTTTCTTTATTTTCATATTCACATACAGTATGTTGTAGCTTAGACCCTACGTTACATCATCTGAGGTTGTGTAGTGCCCACCATCGGTTGAGACACAACATGTTTCTGAATACAGGGTGGGTGCCATTTCAATAATATAATTCATAGAATGGACCTATCTCTTCAGACCACTGGAATTTAGCTGGTACACCATTGACATTTAAATAGCATTTTAATTACTACCATAAAGATGGCCGCCCGGCCCACCTACTGTCGATTGTCAACTTAAATGGTTATGTGGATTCTATTATCTATTTCTATGATTTCAATAGGTTTCCTGCGTAGGATTGACAGTATACTCTTATTAAATCCCGTAGATCACTTCATTACTCCCTTCTTGTGTACAAAGCTCTACTCCACAAGCTTCCAATATACCTCACTTCCCTGTTGAGATAGAAAAGTATGAGATACAATACCAGCTCGCAGTGTTGGTTAACTCTGGAGGTCCCGCTTGTCTCCACAAAGTTTGGTAAATCTGCCTATAGTTTTAATGCACCATAATTATGGAATACCTTACAAAACTAATAACACCTGGATTTCCTAGTGTCGGTAGGGCAGTTTAAAACTCTGTTGTTAAATGAGCTCATTGTAATGGACTCCCAAGTGGCGCAGCGGTCTAACGCACTGCATCTCAGTGCAAGAGGAGTTACTACAGTCCCTGGTTCGAATCCAGGCTGTATCACATCCTGCCGTGATTGGGAGTCTCATAGGGCGGCGCACAATCGGCCCAGCGTCATTCGGGTTTGGCCGTGGTAGGCCGTCATTGTAAATAAGGAAAATCAGCCAACAAGTGCTCAGCATATGTGGGAACTTCAACTGTTGGAAAAGCATTCCAGTTGACTACCTCATGAGCTGGTTGAGAGAAAGCCAAGAGTGTGCAAAGCTGTCATCAAGGCGGTTACTTTGAAGAATCTAAAAAATAAATATATTTTAACATTTGTTTAACACTTTTGGTTACTACATGATTCAATGTGTTATTTCATAGTTTTGATGTCTCATTATTATTCTACAACGTAGAAAATAGTAACAATAAAGAATAACCCTTGAATGAGTAGGTGTTTCCAAACTTTTGACTGGTACTGTATGTCTCATGGTATGGTGGGGTATGCAAAATACACCATTATCTCAAGTGATTTGGCATTCAGGTCCAAAAAGTTACTTTCTGAGCACTTCTACAATGGGCAAATACGTATGGAAGGTTTTGTTCAAATCAAAAGGGGTTGTCAAAAAGTGATTGAATATAAATGGATTTACTCTGCTATTAAAATCATACTGTATTGGTCAGAATATGATTTGTCATGCAGCTGACTTATCACACTTTCAGGCACTGACTGAAATAAGGTTTTTACATTGTGTTTAAGCAATTCTCAGGACTTTGGGTGGCCTTGTAAATGTAGAGCATCCCTTTGAAGTAGGCCTACAGAGTCTTACTCATTTAAAAACCACATCACTGGTGAACGTTTCACTTATGAGCTAGGTCTACTGCAGTAAGAACAATGTCATTTGTTGATTAAGACAGTAAGTGAACTGTCATAAACGACGACAATTTGAAGTTTGTAAAGTACCTCAAGTCCACGATGATTTCATCCACGGAGTTGAGCGCAGACTAGTTTTTTTAATCCTTACCGTGTACTTATGTTTGTGTTCTGTTGTTGAGTGCCTATCTTTGTTTGTTGAATTCCATCCTTTTTAATAAATCATAAATCAAATACAACTACAGACGGCTTCCTCATTGCTGTTGATCTAAAATGGCAACTCAGCGCAAATGTGCATGTGCCAATTGATTCTGAACCAGGAAGCAGTTGATGGTTTTATTTGATTTTTTTTATTAAAAAGTATGGATTTCATCAAACAAAGGGTTTAAAATGTACATTTTTTWAAATTATCGACTGCATAGTGACTAATTAGTCAGATGTTCGTTTCAAAAACTGTAGTCTACGCTCAACTCCGTGGATTAAATCATCGTGGAGTTGACGTACTTGGTACTATTTAGTATGAGTTGGCTTATCAGATGTTGGCAGAAAAATGTCATAAATTGTGACCAGTCACCATACCCTAGGTCAACAACAATTGAAAATAGGCTACTAAAATCATTCCAATCCCAATTAAAAGGAAAATGCAGTTTAGCGGTATTAGAGGACTTGAGGACCATGAGGACACCTGGGAGCGGGAGTGCAAGACTGTTTGTATGGCTGGCTTGCTTGCTCTATGGAGAACGGGTCGACACAGCTGCAGAGAACAGTGCGACTTTTTCTAAAAACAGTGCAGAGATGACTGTAGTAGATMGCTTTGGCTAGGTAACTGCTGTTTGGCTAGGTAACTGCTGTTTGGCTAGGTAACTGCTGTTTGGCTAGGTAACTGCTGTTTGACTAGGCAACTGCTGTTTGACTAGGCAACTTCTGTTTGACTAGGCAACTGCTGTTTGACTAGGCAACTGCTGTTTGTCTAGGTAACTGCTATTTGACTGGGTAACTGCTGTTTAACTTGTCATGGAGCTAAACAAGTGTTTTAATCCCGATGCTGAACTAGTGAACAGCAGCTAATTCTTGTATGACATGTGTTTTTAGAATGTTAAAGGGATAATCCATCCCAAACCACAAATTCCTATGATTAAGTTAAATAACACTAATATGTGAAAACTATATTTTTGGTGAACAAATGTTTCAATTTGTCCTCATAACAAGGTTGGTAATGTAGCAACGTCAAAATCAATGTGGAAATCTGTTGCAGCTCAAGTCGACTACAAAACCCACGATGCAATGATCTCTCTCTGGGCTGGCAAACGTAGATACACACAATAATACCAAAGGCAGTAGCTAGCTAGCTGTAAAAAAAATAAAAAATAAAATAAATTGCCTAAACAAACTGCACTATCAATTTAAGAGTTCAACTTGCAGTCCGCCTCTGCCCAGAGCGAGTGCAGAGTACATTGCTATGGCAACAATGGCACTTTCCCAGACACTGGCTGCATTCCTAAAACGTAACTTCTTATGGCTGGGGGCAGTATTGAGTAGCTTGGATGAAAAGGTGCCCAGAGAAAACTGCCTGCTACTCAGGCTCAGAAGCTAAGATATGCATATTATTAGTAGATTTGGATAGAAAACACGCTGAAGTTTCTAAAACTGTTTGAATGATGTCTGTGAGTATAACATAACTCATATGGCAGGCAAAAACCTGAGAAAAAATCCAACCAGGAAGTGGGAAATCTGAGGTTTGTAGGTTTTCAAGTCTTTGCCTATCCAATATACAGTGTCTATGGGGTCATATTGCACTTCCTAAGGCTTCCACTAGAAGTCTTTAGAACCTTGTTTGATGCTTCTACTGTGAAGTGGGTGCGAATGAGAGGGGATTGAGTAAGGTCTCTCCCAGAGAGCCACGAGCTGACCATGCGCGTTCACGTGAGAGTTAGCTTGAGTTCCATTGCATTTCTGAAGACAAAGGAATTCTCCGTTTGGAACATTATTGAAGATTTATGTTAAAAACATCCTAAAGATTGATTCTATACTTCGTTTGACATGTTTCTACGGACTGTAACGGAACTTTTGGACTTTTCGTCTGCTCTTAGTGATCGCGCGTCATGAATTTGGAATACTGGGCTAAACGTGCTAACAAAAAGGAGGTATTTGGACATAAATTATGAACTTTTTCGAACAAATCAAACATTTATTGTGGAACTGGGATTCCTGGGAGTGCATTCTGATGAAGATCATCAAAGGTAAGTGAATATTTATAATGTTATTTCTGACTTCTGTTGACTCTAACATGGCGGATATCTGTTTGGGTTGTGTTGGTCTCTGAGCGCCGTACTAGATTATTGCATGGTTTGCTTTTTCCGTAAYTTTAAAAAAAAATCTGACACAGCGGTTGCTGTATATATTTAATTCTGTGAATAACACTTGTATCTTTTATCAATGTTTATTATGAGTATTTCTGTAAATTGATGTGGTTCTGTACAAATTCACGGGATGTTTTGGAGGCAAAGCCAAATGTAAACTGAGGTTTTTGGATATAAATATGAACTTAATCGAACAAAACATACATGTATTGTGTAACATGTTGTCCCGGGAATGTCATCTGATGAAGAATATCAAAGGTTAGTGAATAATTTTATCTATATTTCTGCTTTTTGTAACTCCTCTCTTTGGTTGGAAAATCACTGTATGCTTTCTGTGACTAGTTGCTGACCTAACATAAATATATGTTCTGCTTTCGCCAAAAAGCCTTTTTGAAATCGGACACTGTGGTTGGATTAACGAGAATTTTATCTTTAAAATGGAGTCTAATACTTGTATGTTGGAGAAATTGGAATTATGAGATTTCTGTTGATTGAATTTGGCGCCCTGCAAATTTCATTGGCTGMTGGCGAGGGGTTCCGCTAGCGTTCCTAGACAGGTTAAACACTGGAGTGAAAGATGTGCAGAAGTGCAAGTAGAGATACTGGGGTGCAAAGGAGCAAAAAAATAAATAACAGTATGGGGATGAGGTAGTTGGATGGGCTATTTACAGATGGGCTATGTACAGGTGCAGTGATCTGTGAGCTGCTCTGACAGCTGGTGCTTAAAGTTAATGAGGGAGATATGAATCATAAAGAAAGGTTAAATATAAAATGAAGATTTTTACCTCTGGGGTGGATTATCCCTTTAAATCCCATATTGTCTGAGGTGAATGAAACTACAGCAACAAGGTGATCATGGCTGGAGTCAATGTTCATGGCTGGAGTCAATGTTCTCCAAATTGGGATTTTAACTCTTTTTAAATTGTGTAAAAATTAAATAAGTGAGCTTCAATTTTATACAAATCCCATCCCCTGTCTCTTTGCCATACCCTCGGACCTAGATTTATCTGAAATGACGTGCTGGTTTGTGACCGATTGCTTAAAACACATGGCTACGCCTATTTAGATTTCGCATGACATGTTGGCAAGGCTCAGGAAATATAATACGAAGTTAAAATACTTTAAACACTTTGTTTACCGCCAGACTAACCGATTCACGCGCATGTGTTCAATGCTGTAGGAAACAAAACAAAAAGGCGGTAAACAAAATGCCCTCAAAAGACGTTTTTTTATTTTTTTAAATAGCAGCTGGTACATAGCCTACAGAGAGAGAGCAGTTATTCAACACTCTAGCAACATCTTTCCTTTTTACTTTGTAGCCTACATTGAATCCAGTCACTACACATGGATTCCGTATTTTGGCCGCTCAAAAACCCGATCCAGCATACTCAGTTTACAAGGCGCAGTAATGCTCTGGACCAGAGCTAGATTGTACACAATGTCTCCTTTGCCAGAGACACATTTCCATTCGTAACCATATTTGTCATTGAATACATTTACAGTCTCCCTATGCAAATTGACAATTGTTTTTCTATTCAGTAAGACAAATTAATGTAGAAATAAAGCGTCGCTTTATAGAAAGTGTTTGAAACAACATGCAGTGCACATGTCAGTGTTCGTTTCTGTCTGCATGTGGAACGAAAACTCACCTTTCCTGAATATTATTGGTAGAAAAAATGACGCACTTGTTCCGTCCGTGCGTGATGGTGTCGTTTTAGGAACGCCCCTTACGCTGTTCGTTGTTTAGGTCTTCACTGGTTTGAGAGAGAGAGAGCTTTTTCGCTCAGTATTTTGACAATACGTCAAGGGGTGATTTTGCTAGGCTACTTGTGAACATATTCTCTGCCAACAACTGATCTTCCATGTTTTAGTGGACTCAGTGACGATATGTACAATATTTTACCCAACATCTGCAAGATCCCAAAATAGACTTTATCTTGTGTGTGTGTGGGGGGGATTCTATTTGCATTTCATTGTGTTAGTTAAATTAGTAAGGTCCGGTGTAAACAGTTCATGGCCAGTTTGGTTGTCTGCTGCTGTGGTAATTTGAGCTCAAGCCTAGTCTTTTTAAACTTCAAAGAGGCGAAAGTAATTTAAAAAGTCTATCACACAGCCTCTAAGAAATCTTCACATGAAGTAGAATCCACATCCGAAGGTCAGAATTCAGCAGAACTAATCACATAAGTGTAAAGGCAGCAATAACTAACAGTTGAGTGAGATTTTAGATTATTCTTTCTCGTTTTATAGTAAAGTAAAAGTCTGTGCTAATTACTTTATATTAAATAGGAACTTTCCCTGACTAGAAGCTTGTAAAATGTCTATAGTACTTTTGAAAATGTTTCCCTTTTAAATGTTTATTGAATGTTCCATTATATTGGTATGTTCAAATTCAATTATTATTCAATTATAATGCGGAACAAAAAGACAACACACAAACGCTTCCTTCTGTGACATGCTACGTTAGAAAGTCTGCAGTCCACACACTGAACTGTGACATGCTACGTTAGAACGTCTGCAGTCCACACACTGAACTGTGACATGCTACTTTAGGAACGTCTGCAGTCCCACACACTGAACTGTGACATGCTACGTAAGAAAGTCTGCAGTCCACACACTGAACTGTGACATGCTACGTTAGAAAGTCTGCAGTCCACACACTGAACTGTGACATGCTACGTTAGAAGTCTGCAGTCCACACACTGAACTGGGACATGCTACGCTAGAAAGTCTGCAGTCCCACACTGAACTGTGACATGCTACGTTAGAAACGTCTGCAGTCCACACACTGAACTGGTGACATGCTACGTTAGAACGTCTGCAGTCCACACACTGAAGCTGGAATGCTACGTTAGAAAGTCTGCAGTCCACACACTGAACTGTGACATGCTACGTTAGAACGTCTGCAGTCCACACACTGAACTGGGACATGCTACGCTAGTTCGGACATTGGAAAACAAACAGTAGGTTAATCCATCCTCAAAGCTGAGAGGCATTATTGCCTTAATCGTGGTAAACGTTTCCCTATGGAGAAATAGGGTATTCTGAAAGATGAGCTGCGTCTTGGCATCCATTGTAAAACAGCTAGTATGTATTCTGTGTGGTTTCTAAGATCCATGTGAGGCCACATATGAGATATAAGCTTACTGTATGTGTCGCAATGGATAACTTTTCACTTCAACCTATGAACATGGATTGAGGACTGCCAATAGTAACACTGGTAGCACTATATTGAGATGAGCGTGATGCAACACAGTCACACACAGTATCTGTGCACGGATTCGCTTRAGTCTAAAGACTGTTCAGCATGGTAGCCAGGGCACCAAAACAGGGGAGAAGTTGAGCCTTGCACTTCAACGCTCTAGGTTGTAGTGGAAAAAACCCAGTGTGCTGTTCTGCATCTACGTCATATCGCTGAGTTTACCTTTAATAAAAATTCGATAGAGATGAGACTGCTATAGGCCTACTCCTAAATGTTTGCAAGTATACATGATCACTGTTAGATTGATAATAAATAGAAGTCATTCAAGTACAAGAAGAATAACACAGCTTTATTCAAATTAATTTTGGCTACATTTATTCGAGCATGGTCATTTCCAAGAGAAATAAAAAATTCAATAATAGCCTACTTAAGACATTTTAGGAATTTTCCATCATCAACACCCCCTCTATCTTAATCTCTTTACCTGGATGACTAAAGTGGATTTTTATTGTKAAAAAATACAGTGTTTTCACAATATTGTATCAAAAGTTCCCCAAATTTCGAATTTCCAGTAGTTTAAAGGAAATAAAATGATAAGAACTAAATTGACAATTTTAACAATGACTGTTTTTCCAAATACCATAGAGTGCTTTCTATTCATGATTTTCTCCAATAGTCAATGACAGAATCCTTTACTAAAATATATTTGTTGAGGAACTATAATACTGTACACTACAGTATGAAATAAATACAATTAGGAAATATAAAATGAGTCACATAAATAAAATGGCAATCTTAAAATGTGATTGAAATGTAATTTATGCTTGGGAAAAAAATCTACAAAAACAAAAGTAATACTGAAAAAAGGTAATGAAAAATACAGAAAATTGCACAAACATGTAAACTAACGAACTGCTGTCTCTATCGATGCTAATACTGACATAGGTACTTTGAAAAACTAGGTGAAATATTGATTTAATACTGAAGCCAGAGCAAAGATAATACAAGTAAACTCTGATTTTTACACTGTACAGGGATGGCACTTGCAGAAACGCACAGGTGAAAAGGTTTGCATATAAGGCTTTCTCTTGAGAAAATAAAACATACTAAGTCTCTTGTCTGTCATATGGAGCCCTTCGTATTTCACAATTCTCTAMTTCATTCTGTCACTTCATTCTAGTCCATTTTAAGACTCACAACATCCAAATCACACAGGTTTAAAGTTTCCTTCACATAAAGACAAAAAATGGTGTGGTTAGTTTGCCGAGCAAAAGGGAGGGTAGAACCAAGGACATCACAGTAAGTAGTAGACAAAGTACAACACTGACGGACTGCTACCAAGTCTTCAAGCACGGTATAAATATACATAGGGTTTTTTAAATAGTTTTTTATTGTTTTTGTAGTGATTAAAGGGGCAGAGTGCAATTTCCTGGTTTGGGGTATGAACACAATAAAACACAAGGGTTAACAACATTATAGCACCACACAGCTTTTAGGCCTTATTTAACACTGTACATTAAAGACAGCTTCATTTAATTTGTTTATTATAATGATAATCATTTTACATCATAATGTTGATTCTTAAATAATCCCACCCAGCTTGTCGTCTCAACTCTGATGTTGGCAGTCAGTCACCACATTCCATGAGTTCATCATTATGAGCTTCTGAGAAGCTACAAGTTGCTTGACTTAGCCACTGCAGTGCCCTTCTGAAAACATAGCAAGTTTCATGTTTGCTGGAAGAATGGAAAAAGGAAATGAAACAAACCATCATGACAAATATTTTCTGCAAGATTTTTTTAATCTGCTTCCTAATGGTCTGACTTGGTGTCTCTTTTCCCTTCTGTTGAACTGTCATCCATCGAATGCGCCGCATCTTTCCCCTCATCATCCCTCGCTGTGTCCATCCTTCCGTCACCCTCGTCCTCTCCTTCCCTGAAACTTCCCGCCTCTCGTCTGTCTGTCACCTCCTCATACGTCTCGTCCACTTCCCTCTGTCCTCGTCCTCCCCTCATCCCTCCTTCCGTGCCATCCCTCAGGATGGTGTCGCCCCCGTCCTCCAGCTGGTCCTCGGGGTCTGAGTAGCCCAGCGGCCCCAGACCCTGTAGGTAGGCCCTCCTCATCAGTAGCTCTGTGGGTTCCATGGGGCCCTGGCCCTTGTCCCAGGCCTCCCTCTCCTCCGCCTCCCTCTCAGCTGCTTCCCTCTCTTCGGCCTCCCTCTTGCAGTAGGAGTAGCGGTGGTTCATGTGCTGGGAGTAGGAGCCTGAGTGAGAGAAGCGTTTGCCACACTTGTCACATTGGTATGGCTTTTCGCCAGAGTGCAGACGCGAGTGCTCGATGAGGTGGTGCTTATGTTTGAAGGCCTTCTTACAGATTGTGCACTGGTGTGGTCGCTTTCCTGCGGAGACACAGGAGACAGGGGAGAGGAGGTGTTACTACAGTGTTACTATGGTCCCCTTCTCTAGAAACACAGAAAAACACAAAGGGAAAATAAACAGTTATTCAGGAGAACAGACACGTAGTACACATGTAAAATTAGAGTGAATTTAGTCTGACTTGACACAGAATGTATTGATCATGTTATGTGCATACTGAGTGTAAAAGCATGTATATCATCAATACGGATTTCTTCATTCCCTCCATCATGGTGTAAATAATTATAGGACACAATAATGATAGGAATGAGTAATGTTGTGATTGTACAAATAAATACAAGTACATTTCTCAAATACATTTTAGAAAACAAYACAAAGCGTTAAAAGTAAACCTCAATTTATGGTTGACAATCTAACTTTAGAGTTAATTTCAGTTGCTGCTAGAAAACACTGGGGGGAGTCAGGTGGAAATAAAACCCCTCAACACTCTATGATGGGCGGGGCCGGCGAGCAGCGAGCTAAGCCAGGGAACTCAGATGTTTCGAACACCAAGCAAGGTGAAACTGAAGCGCAGCCTGGCACCAGTGACAGTGTGTTCTCATGACATCATAGGTCCAGATTAAAACGAGTAGGATTAGGCATCCTTCACGGGATGGTGTGACAGTTATATTTATAGGAGGAGGACCTTCACACCACTAGCCCCCTTTGCCCCTCTTCCCCGCCCCCACAACATGCAGCTCCTCGCACTAAAGGTTTACTACAACTCAGCGGCGCTACCCGGAAATATATTCCCTTCCATCTGACTTGTATTAGACAAAATGGGCCTCTGAAATGCAAGTTCAATCGGCCCATATAATAGCACCCTTCCAAAGCGTACATCCCACGCTCACATGCACAAACACCTCCCATCCTACGAAAGCCAATACACATAAAGTACACACAGGCGAGCAGCCACGCAACAGAATGCACATACACACACAGACACACACACAGGCGAGTCCTATCCTCAGATAGCCTTGGAATGCCTGCGACATCATTCATAGTTGGCATACTTTAAGTGCCCCCCCCCCCCAACTCGCCCTCCCCACCTCCCCTACAGTGGGACAAAAATAGAGGAGACAGAGAATTCCTCATGGGGCATTCCATTACAGGATGCTGAAAGAGAGGAGTCCCCAGGAGGAGAGGTCACATCTTTGAAGATCATTTAAAAAATAACCAAACATGCCACACAGGCAAGCCTCCTATACGACCTGTCATTCTGTTAAATACCACCAGGGTCAACGCAGTAATTCTCGTCCCTGTCACTGAAGGCACAGTATATATACTGTATGTCCCTGTGTCTTAACATACTAGCGTGAACTTTAAAAAGACAGTCCCTCTTGAAGCAGAACGTTTGTTTCCAAAATGGCCACTGGTCCTGTTACTTCTGGAGACCATATGATGATGTCATTTAGAATGCCTGGAGTCAGAATGACTACTACTATGGTGTCTGTGATGGATGCAATGATGCTCACTTCTACTTTAACTGAATGTTTATGTAACCGCTTTCATATCCAAACAGACCACTATTCCCAAACCCCTTGTCAATAAGAAAGGAACKTGTTAAAGGTCATGGATCTGAACACATTAGAATGTAAATTATGAAAGACGAGAGGAAAATAACAATTAAGATTGGTGGGGAAAAAATGATATGATCAAGAAGGGAAAAAAAGAGAGAGAGGATGAAATAACAAAAAAGAACAGCTTTCAATGACATAAAACAATGGAGGGGGACTGGCACAAAGGTGAAGAGGGAGGGTGGGGTAGAAAACAACTGTCCAAATGTTATATACCTGTGTGTTCATATTTGTGTCTTAGGAGGGAACTGGTCTTCTGGAATGTTTTGTCGCACAAGTCACACGCGTACATACCACTTTCTGTCTTCTTAATCTTCTTCCGGGAGAGGAGTGATTCGTCTGTCAGGTCCTCCAGGCCTGACAGATAGTCCACAGTGCCGTCCAGTAGCTCCCCCTATGAGATGAGAGAGGCATATTGTTCAATTATTTGTAAGTAATCCACACCTGTCACCTAAAACAAAAACACCTTCTGCTCTGAGTTTGATCCCAAGTCTGGACAGGACTTAGTCGTCGATCCGTACGACCTGTGTAAGACCCTTCTTACTGCCCAGGAGAGGAGACAATAAAAAGGGGAACATATGGGCTTTTTAAGTCTGTGTTGTGGATTTGATGTGTGGAGTGGACCTATATACAAAACAGGCAGCCACAGTACAAACTCATCTAATTACAGGAAATTATTTGACAAAAACACAATTTTAACATAATTTTTTTACTAATTTAAAACATTTAATTTGTTTTGTGTTGAGTGTAACTTTATCCATTAGATACTAATTTAAAAGGGCAAAATGTTTATTGTTAACCTCTTACTAAAAATGAACTTTAGTGAATGGACCTAAAACCACAAAAGGGCTTGCTTACCTGGAAACCTGGTTTCCGTTGGTACTTCCTCGACCTCTGTTGCATTTCAGCGAATGTAGCCGCCCCAGTTGCATAAGTGTAGGCCATGTGGGGCAGGAAGCTCATTGGATCCAGCCCTGGGTATGGCCTCAGGCCTGGGATGCTGGCCTGGGCCTGCATGAAGCTAGGCAGGGGGAATGCTCCATGTGGGGGCAGAGATGTGTACATGTGACCACCACCAAAGGGGTTGATGCCAAAGATGGGGCTGGCACTCTTCTCCATCTGGTGTCCGCGGTTGCCTCTGTTGTCTCTCTCTGAGCCCAGGAACTCCTTCTTGATGTGGGCCAAGTCCATGGGCTCAGTACCCTGCTCCCGGCTGGAATGGTGGTGGTCACCGTTGCAGTCTGAGATGTAGCCGTTTGGTTTGGACCTCTTTTCTCCCAGTGAGATGCTCTTGCTCATCATGTGTTTTGGCAGAGAAAGGTCCAACGGTGCGTCCCCCCCATGGCAATCCCCTTCAGAGGCCAGGCTGTTTGGAGTGTACGGGCTGCTCTGGGAGTTTTTAGAAGAAGTGGAGGAGAGATTTAGAGGGGATGGAGTTCTGCTTCTAAGCTGGTTCAAGGGGTCTAGTGGTTTGTCACCCGTCTGCCTGTTTGCTGTAAACTGGTTGGCCTCTGAGTGTCTGTGGAGAGCGTCACGGTCACCGTTGGTGTTGCCACCGTGTAATTCAGCGAGTGCCATGATACGGTCCACGTGTTGCGCCGTGGACATTGGTGACCTGGTTAGCCTGTGGTGCCTGCGCTCCTCTGCACTGCTCCGCTCTGGCGGCGGTGACTGCTTCCTGGGGTTGGCATTGCCCTTGTTGTGTTGTTGTTGTTGCTGCTGATTCTTCCACTGGGAGAACCACTCAGTGACGAACTCCTGCGGAAGGCCGACTGCGATGGAGATCTTCAGCAACTCCTCTGAGTTGGGTTCTGTGTTCATGGCGAAGTAGGCCTTGAGCACTGACATGTGGTCCTTGAAGGGGTTGACGGGGCTGGTGGCGCCCCTCTCTGAAAGAGAGGACAACAGGGCGGCCTGCTGGTCTGAGGGGAAGACTCCCCTGTGGCTGAGAGACACGTCCTCGCTGGGCTGAAGGTGGTTGATCTCCTCGTTCTTCTTACACAGGTAGCGCTCATGCTGGTGCAGAGGGATGGGCCCTGGGAAGGTCTCCTTGCAGAACTGGCAGGAGAACGGTAGGAATGGAACCAGGTGGCTCTCGTGGTGCGACTTGTCCTCATGATCCGTCGAGTGGTTGAGCCTCTCCTTCTTTATGTCTATGTTGATCTGCCTCTTGGAGTCATCGATCAGGCTCTTGGCCTCGTTCACCTTCTCCAGGGTGTAGTCGATGATGGTCTTGGTGGGGCTGCCGTGGCCCACCGCCTGGAAGCTGGCACGCGGAGAGGACAAGGCCATCTTCTGCTCCTCCATCTGAGCCCCCAGCTCCTTCATATAGGCCCTGAGCTTGGAGATCTCCTCCGGGTTCCCATCCATCTTCTGCCGACACACCGTGTTGTCCACAATCTGGAGGACCTTCTGCACCTCGCTCAGGTTGTTCCCCAGGGACCCGTATCCCAGCAGGGGCAGGTCCAACCCCATTCCACCCAGGTGCTGCAGGGGGCTCTGGGATGAGCTGTGGACCCCCAAGGGGCTGCCTCCTCGGCAGGCTCCATTCATGTAGCCCCCTGGTCCTCCGACGCCATATTGGGAGGCCATCAGTAGCCGGTAGTCGTTTAAGTCCATTGGCTCTGCCTTGATGTCCAGTTGGCCCTGCTGATCTTGGAGCCCCATGGGGCGGCCGTTCTCCAGCTTGTGGCGGAGCAGAGCCAGGGCGGGGCTTCCCGGGGAGGAGGCGGTGGAGTTAGGGGAGGAGCCAGCCTTGGCGTTGCCTCCTCCATTACTTACTCGTCCATTGACGGAGAACAGACCGACACACTTCTTGCTGCTGATGTGGGAACTGTAGGAGCCGGAGTGGGAGAAGCGCTTCTTGCAGTTGGAGCACTCGTATGGTTTCTCACCTGTAAAGATAAACAGGTACATACATTTCAAGTTACTCCATTTTGAATGCTTGCAATTGGCTGGTAGTGAAATAGCTGAAGATTTCTTTCAGTGTGAAAATTTGAATTTCTATTTCTATTACACGTCTATTCAACTCTCGTCTTCTTGAGCTATGGCCTCATCCATATGGCGGAATTAGTCAGTTATGAAACAGGTCTGAAACAGTGAGCTATTATAAAACAGAATGACTAATTTACTGACAGAGGCCAAAAAGGAACATTATCAATTTTACTCTTATGGCATGAGCCCTCTCTGTCATCTAGCCACAGTCACATGAATACATTTTAAAATGGTGGGCTGCCGCCGGCTTGACTCATCTTAGTACCTACCGCTGTGAATGCGAAGATGCTCCTTCAAGTGATGCTTGTATTTGAAGGCTTTTCCACACTCGGTGCATTTGAACTTGCGGTTGCCGGCCCCTTCACTCAGAGCTGGGACTGTGGAGGAGATAGAACAGTTTTCACATCAGTGCCACCTAAACGTGTTGTGTGTGGGAGTCACAAGTGTGGGAGTCACAAATGAACCAGGCACTGGGCGAGATTTCAATGGTAGCTGGCCTTGAGAAGGAATGTAATGGAATTTGTCTTAGCTTCAACGGTAGGCTACTTTGCAACACAAATAACCCTCCCGTCATAAACGTTAACATACATCTACTACATAAGTATTTTTAGGGTTATTATATCTGAAAATGGTTTAATAAATGATGAAGCGTGCAAGAACTCATTAATCGATTTTGAGATAGTTTGTGGTGATTTTTGTGTTCTGTTCAAAGAGGTAACTGATTTAGTGTAGGTGCATTTCCTGAAATTCAAATGAGTGCAGATAACAAATAAAAACAGCAATGTAGAGAGATAAAGCCCCCACAAAGATCTTTATGAGAGAAAGATTGGGAGGTTTTCATGTACAATTTCAATTTCAAAAAATCCCTTTTCACTAATGCTTGCTGAAGAATCTATATTCGGTGTGTGTTATTGTGTTTGTGTGATTGTGTATGTGTGGTATGGCAGGCAGGTGACGTTTCAGGTTAGAGCATGTGATTAGGGTTAGACTACTGAATGTGGCTTGAAGGGGACTACATTGTGAAATGCTAGCGATCTGAAAAATGGGGCCAATGACTGATGTGGTAGAACCTGCTTCATAACCAAATGTGTGAACAATTACCCCATGCTAAAAATAAATTCCATTGCTCTAGGCACACAGAGGATAAGCAGAGTAGGCACAATTCACATGTTTTGCACCAATAGCACTCAGTAGCACTCAAATGGAAATCCCTCCCAGTCCGGTGCACTAAGGTAGCCTAGTCATAATGACCTTCCATAGGATCCTTTCTTAACTCTTTTAACTGTAGAGGAAGTACAGAACTAAACAAACACTTAAAGTCATTTGAGGATTATGATACTCCAGATCACTGGGGAAAATACCATCTGCTCTTATTTAAGCCAGTCTGAGGGGGATCAGGTGAGGGGGTGGAGGGGGACTCCGGGAGGAAGGAGGGGGTCAGGTGAGGGGGTGGAGGGGGACTCCGGGAGGAAGGAGGGTGCTTATTTGAGGAAATCTGACTATTATCACCACTATAAGTGGACAATTGTAATGATTCCACTGCTTATTTGCATGGTCCGTCATAAGAGACTGTTGTAGGTTCGGTTTTAGGACAGAAAAAAAGGCCTATACTTTTGGTTTTAGGTCTTTATGTTTACAAATTGCTGGTTGTAAATGGTTGTACTTGTACTGATTCCCTGGTTAAAATCAAAATACAAAATTAAATACAATTTCATCCATCACACGAATTGGTAAACAACAGGTGTAGACTAACAATGAAAAGCTTACTGGCGGGGCCAAACAACGCAGAGAGAAAGACAATAGAGAAATAGAAGACTGAAACACCTATTTAAAAAAAGTAATATTTAAATACACAATCAGTAACTGTCACACCCTGATCTGGTTCACCTGTCCTTGTGATTGTCTCCACTCCCCTCCAGGTGTCGCTTATTATCCCCGGTGTATATATATCCCTGTGTTTCCTATCTCTGTGCCAGTTCGTCTTGTTTGACAAGACAACCAGTGGTTTTCCTTGCTCCTATCTTTTCCAGTCTCTGTTTGTTTCTAGTCCTCCTGGTTTCGACCCTTGCCTGTTCTGACTCCAAACCCYCCTGCCTGACCACTCTGCATGTTCTGACTACCAGCCTGCCTATCCCCTTGTTTTGTTTTGGACTCGGATCTGGTTTCTGACCCCTGCCTGGCCTGACCTCGAGACAGCCTATCGTCTGGTACTGTTTGGACTCTGACCTGGTTTATGAGCTCTCGCCTGTCCCCGACCTGCCTTTGCCTACTCCCTTTGTTATAATAAATATCGTAGTTCTACCATCTGCCTCGTGTCTGCATTTGGGTCTCGCCTTGTGCCCTTATAGTAACGATAACTAGGCTATATACACGGGGTACCAGTACCAAGTCGACGTGCAGGGGTATGAGGTAATTGAGGTAGACATGTACAAATAACTAGGAATAAAGTGACAGATAATAAACAGTAGCAGCACTATCTATAAAACTGGTACTTAATAAACGCTATGCTCAGTGAAAGCACTGCGTATTGAACCATAGGAAATGGTCCAAATCTCTGCTACTATGTATGAGTGCTCATTTCTAATCAAATCTGGTCCATTTCTAGCAACAGCTGATGTAAAACGTCAGATGGCCTGAGGAAGGCAATATGCTAGCACATCCCACGCAGGCCTCACTAACGGAAGACGTTTGGGGGAGCGCAACACAATGCAGCTGTGAACAAGCTGTGTGGGGGTCTGAAGCAGTGTGGGGGTCTGAAGCAGTGTGGGGGTCTGAAGCAGTGTGTGGTCTGAAGAGCAGTGTGTGTGTGGTCCTGAAGCAGTGGGGGTCTGAAGCAGTTGTGGGTCTGAAGCAGTGTGTGGGGGTCCTGAAGCAGTGTGGGGGTTCTGAAGCAGTGCGGGGTCTGAAGCAGTGTGGGGGCTGAAGCAGTGCGGGGTCTGAAGCAGTGCGGGGTCTGAAAGCAGTTGTGGGGGTCTGAAGCAGTGTGTGGGTCTGAAGCAGTGTGGGGGTCTGAAGCAGTGCGGGGTCCTGAAAGCAGTGTGGGGGTCTGAAGCAGTGTGGGGGTCTGAAGCAGTGTGGGGGTCTGAAGCAGTGTGGGGGTCTGAAGCAGTGTGGGGGTCTGAAGCAGTGCGGGGTCTGAAAGCAGTGTGGGGGTCTGAAGTAACTTGTTTAATGTGAGAGGAGTAGAGGATGACAGGAAGAGGAAAAGGAGAATACTAATTCACTCAAGAGAATATGATTCTCCATGCGAAGAAAAGAGCATCCAGTCACCATGAGGAAGCCATTAAAGCCATTATAATTAAACAAATCTTAAAAAGGAAAAATAAATGAGTCAAGGGCAGTGACCTAAAAATGATACTGTGTGTTTCACCCAGATCGTTGGTCGACCACACCAACGATACAACAGTGTGAAGGAGATGAGATGAGGAAAGAAAAGAGTAAAAGAAAAACGGAAAAACATCACCCTGTCTGTCTGTCTGCCTGCCTGCCTGCCTGCCTGCCTGCCTGTCTGTCGTCTGTCTGTCTGTCTGTCTGTCTGTCTGTCTGTTCTGTCTGTCTGTCTGTCCTGTCTGTCTGTCGCTGTCTGCCTGTCTGTCTGTCTGTGTGCCTGCCTGCCTCTGCCTGCCTGTCTGTCTGTCTGTCTGTCTGTCTGTTCTGTCTGTCTGTCTGTCTGTCTGTCCTGTCTGTCTGTCGTCTGTCTGTGTGCCTGCTGCCTGCCTGCCTGCCTGCTGCCTGCCTGCTGCCTGCCTGCCTGCCTGGTCTGTCTGTCTGTCTGTCTGTCTGTCTGTCTGCCTGTCTTACCTGATCGATCCCTGGCTTGTGCATGGCCATATGTCTCTCCAGAAGTGTTCGGTGTGAGAAGGTCTCGCTGCACAGTGGGCAGGGTATGCTCTCCTCGTGCTTCTCATGGCGGTACTTGATGTGCTCCTTGAGCGATGTCAGCCGCTTGTAGCCCCGGTCGCAGTAAGGACAAGTCAACAGTTGGGTGAAAGCATCTGGAGTCCCAGGTGACTGTTCTGTACAGGGGAAAGGAGGAGGAGTTGTCATAAGGTCAGCCAGTAGACCCTGATGGGCAGCATGCCCAGGTTGTAAACAGAGGAGGTGCAAAAAGCAACATGATTATCTCTGCTTCACAAAGACTCTATGTAGAGTCACCATCAGCTTACACTTGAACACAGACTACCCATAAAAGTCAGTCAGTAACACTATTGGGGACAAAGGCACAGAGGTGGAAGGCCTTAAATGCCGTTTCTGAGACTGCAAATAGTCCGAGATTTACTGTAAAATGGATTTTATGGATTCTCACCGTTTTCGTTTTCGTCTTGCCCAATGGTTTCGGGAGTTCTGAGTCGTGTCACTTCCTCTGGGGCTTCTGGGTAAATGATGGCGGTGTCGCCACGCTGGAGGTATTCAGCGATGCTGGCCGAGAGGCCGTCACTCTCCTCCAGTTTACTACACTTAGTGAAGTAGTTGTCAAGCTCTGACACCCCATTCATACCATTAACTGTATAAGATGAGGAGGAGGATGGAGAGGGGGGAAATGAGGAGGAGGAGAGGGGGAGGGGGAGGTAGAGAAGAAGAGAGAGGAAGACAAATGAGAACATTGGTCGGTCTCCATCCTCCTTCCCCCATTTTGAGATGTGCTGCACAGCTACATTATATTGGCCACACAGGGAAACAGACTGGTCTCTAAATGTGATGAAGGACACTGAGGGAGGGAAGCATTAAGCCACTACTTAGAGGGGAGTATACATTGAAGTTACCGTTAACGATGCCATGTAATGGCCTTGACAAAGAAAAATAAGAGATAATTTCATCATTAAGTGATGTTCACAACCCATTTTAAAGCTTTTAGACATTTTAACTTAAACATTTCCTAGTGTAACGGGTAATTGGTTTAGGTTGCAATTAGATTTTCTGGTTTACAGATCTCACTTAGAATTCTCTCTCTACATAATGTAAAGCAGAGATTTGATTATGAGTAAGAAGATGTGAGGCTATATCTGCTAAACAGTCAGTGTCGGTGTAATGGTACATCAGGTGTCTAATGTATTCATCAGCTGATTTAACAAATCAGGGCAGTTAGTGTGGCTACATTTATTTGTCTTAGGAGCTGTGACACAGATTCTGTGTTTATATTTGTTGTTGAAAATATCCTTAAAACGAAGGACACTGAACTGTCCCCAAGAGGCTTGGATCCCTTGAAGTTACTTTAGGCAAGATTGTGTTGATAAAATGCTTAACTGCAAAGACATTGTGATTCACTGCCAGGACAAACTACAATTTTAAACCAATTTGAAAGTACATGAATCAAACAAATGAGATTTAGGTCAAAATTCAATTTTGTAGCAAGATGTGATTTGTGCTGCACTCCCACTCAACCTGCAGATGTTTGCTTTCCCTCGCTTTGATGCACGAGGAGGGACATTATCTCTCATGGCCCTTGACTGTGTGTATGTGTTTCCTATTAGGTATATCACCTGCTGCAAGGGGTTATAATCATGTCTCTTCCTAGTGTGTTATATATATATATTTTTTTTAGGTGGTAGATCAGTTTTAATATTGCAGATAAGATTGTAGCTTTCATCAATGTATGTGTCTGCATAATTTCCAATCCCCCATATATTGTTTTGCAAATGTATATATGGGGCTCCTGAATGGCGCAGCGGTCAAAGGCACTGCATCTCAGTGCCAGAGGTGTCACTGCAGACCCTGGTTCGATTCCAGGCTGTATCACTACRGGCCTTGATTGGGAGTCCCATAGGGCAGCACACAATTGACCAGCGTTGTTAGGGTTTGGCCGGGGTAGGCCGTCATTGTAAATAAGAATTTATTCTTAACTGACTTCCCTAGTTAAATAAAAGTTAAATAAAGAGGGTGGAAGTCACCTGTACCATTTCCTWCAGAGTGTAGAGACCGCTCTGGCCCCAAGGGATCATATTCATCCTTCCTTTCATCTATGAAGGAGAGGAGAAAAAGGCTCAAAATCAGACAATCAACTGTGGCTAACACAGCACTCAATAAACTGAAGTATGACCAAGTATGACCAACACTCGAGGCAAAGTCAACTAGAATGCACATGCTACCCTGACAATTCAGTGAAGTACCTCTTTCCATTCAGCCACGGTTTGTAATATGAATGTATTTTCCTGATAATGAGGGACAGGCAGGCGAGGGGTGTACATATACTGTGCCCATTGTGTTTGTTCCCCCTGGCCACAGTCATGTGACTCCTCAACAGGAGTCACAAGAATCATACGCTTTCCCTCTTCAAAGGAGGGATATACAACACCCCTGCCTGCATGCTGCAGCACAGGAGYYGGYGGGSGGGGGGGGGGGGGGGGGGGAGAAAACGAGAACAGTCAGATTTTCTCCCCCCTCTTTCATTTACAGCAGGTTACTTTTCAAAACTTCCTTCCTCATGAGCAATGTGTCATACAGGAACTTGATGCTGTGCTTTTTTATACCAAAATAGTCTTGCTATGAGTCAAATGAGTCACAAGGTACTATACACAACCTATTGAGAACATGTCAACATAGGATCCATGTTTATAGTCGATTGGCAGCCTGATAGTCAATTGGACTTTGTTGAAGGTAGAATGTATGGGAATTAGCAGGTAGCTATCCTACTTCAATTTCTAAATATTGTGGATGAAAACTATTTTCTTTCTCATAATTCCAAGATGAAATGTAATCAAGAAGCGAGGTCTCACACTTCTCCTTACAATGTTTCGCCCCTTGCACCACGCAGATAAAATGGTGGTGCTGCATGTTTCAGAGAACAACTGCAAAAATGCATGCCTCTCCTGATGGGGAAAGCAAGTGTTGCTTCCCTTCGCCTCAACTTCAGAATCACTGCCAGACTTTACAGAATGAGTTTCATTCAGCCAACATGGGGCTTTTTGTGGGTTCCAGGCCTCAGAGTAAGGACAAAGACATGTGAGTAACGCCCTGTGTCACTGTCGTAGAATCTAGACACTGTACTCAAGTTTCATTCTATTTTCAGTAGGCCCCTCCTTCACTACACTTACAGTACTACTTGCACTGTATTTGAAATCTGAAATATAAAATGGAGGCTCTTTGTGTTTTTCACTCAGTAGTCTTTTTTTTCCTAGAGAGGCAGAGGCAAGATGGCGTGTACAGTAAATTAGCATTTCTGTTATTTTTGTGGTAAATCTTGATTCGATCCTTTGTGCATTCTCGATGTGACTCAGTACCTTGAAGTGACACCCAAGTCTTTAACATCTGTTACCTGAGTGAAATGAATATAACAAATATGTGGGTTGTCTATCTCTCATCTTTCATCAGTTTACATATAAATGTCAAATGCCAGTTGAATTCAAATCAAACCACTCAGCAAATAGCTAGGTTAGCATTAGCTATAATGGACTGTTAGCAGATGTGCTAATCTGCCATTGATTTATTTTTACAGCTTTCTTATAATGATCATGATAATAATGATTCTATCCACATATGCTCCCCATATCAAGGCTCTTTTCATTTACATTTCGTTTTGGACCGGGTTCAAATTTTCGAAAACTATTTCCCAGTCCCTCATATTTCCCAATTCAGCAGCGCAGCTCGCCACCAAGTCATTAACAGAGACGGATAGTCAACGCAGGTCCATTTAAAAAAAAAAAAACTGTGTGTCTCGCATGAGTTTTCTCTGCACTCTGTATCTGTCAGGCGGCCACAGAATGGTGGGCCTATTAAGCATGTAAATGGCCGTCATAAAGCTCCGAATTTCATTTAGGGATGTTAATGAGTTCTGCAAAAGCCTGGCTCCCTCTTTAACGATCCCGTTTGGCTTCTAATTAAAAGTATTTGTCTTTGCGGCCCTGGCGACACCAGTTGTCCTGTCACTGATGCAGATGAGTTGGAAGGGGAGGGGGGAATGGAGAGGGAGGAAAAGAGAAAGAGAGAGAGGGTGGGTTGACAGGTTATACATGCGCTACTTGGTTATCATTGGTAGCTCTGCCTGTATGCGGGAGTTAGAGGCTCCGTTGGTCACAGCCCACTAAACTGAGTCTAATTATAAGAGTTACAATTATGGGTCAATAGAATGAAAGGCTGGCTGTTTCACAGCGCTTCATATATTGAACTAAAATATTGTGACATTCTCCTCTGCCGAGACCTTGAGAATATTGAACTGTTTGGAGTTGACTTTATTCCTCTGAATGTATGTGAAACCAATGAGGAGACAATGCTTTTACCGAGCCAAGACAACAGAGAGAGAAACATTGATGAGACTTTTTACAAAACCAAGACAAAAGAGAGAAGGAGAGCAAAGAGGGGACAGAGAACGGCGAGAGGTCAGAGGTCAGAGGTGCTAGAGGGTGTGAACAGTCATACAGAGATGAGTATGGGGGTGAGGGAGGTGGTTTTGCGATGTGAGCCTGTGAAGCAGCTAGAGTGCTGACTGTATTTCAGCAGCAACACATCTCACTAGCCTAGAATAGAGCACTGTGTTAATCTCTACAATCTCCTGTCAACCTCACAGAGATACGGAAATTGAAAAAATAGACAGAGTATAGAACAAAGCCATTTCCCAGGCTACAACTATTTTAGCAGAAACTGAAGAGGTGAATATACTGTATTATTATGAGTTCTGTAATTGATATACATAAGTGAAGTGTGTTGATTGATTTACTGTCAAAGCACTTTGTAAAAAAGGCTGATGTAAAAAAGGGTAATATAAATGCATTGGTTTGATATAGGCTACTAATTTATATTGTGCAGGTGTTGACCTGATCAGATCACTCACCAGTCCCATTGAGGTGTCTGTGTTGGTTGTCTCCCAGGCGGCAGGCGTGGTGGTGGCTCTGCCGCCCGTCCCTGCCCTCTGATCCCTCTGCTCCACCCCTGTAGGACAGCAGGGCGTGGCCCACCCTGGGTGATGCCTCCAGGTTAGGCACGCTGGCTCCGGCAGGGCTACCACCCTCCTCCCCATTGGTCAGGCCATTCTCCTCTGAGAGCAGCGTCTTGTCATCCTCGTCTGTCTCAGAGCTCATCTCCACCACATTCTCATAGGTCAGCACTGCAAGACACAAACAAAGAGACCCTGTTAGGTTTCTAAAACAACATCCGCCTAACTCGGCTCTGATGGTAGGAAGGAGAAAGTCGCATTCCTGCTTTGAATAGTTTGGGGAGCTTTATATACAGAGCAGACAACCTAGGAACCAAATGGACAGCTTATAAAATTACATCCCTGAACCTTGATAAAAATGTGGTTCATTTTGATTCAGGCTGAACTCAAGGGCCTTCACGGTAACCTATAAATATGTCGACTTTGGTGTAGATGAAAAATACTCTGATAAAGGTGCATGAGAAAAGCAGACCTAGGCCCAAAAGAAAAAGAGGGAGGTGGGAACAAATAACATAACAACATGTAAAAGCCATGACATCATGGGAACTAGGCGCAGGAAAGGGGGCCCTCGGGGATAGAAAATAGAGCCCAATTTTCAGGTTCATTTTGAGTTCTGTGTATGCCTAATAAAGCAATATTTCGCCAAGCTTTCATGCACGTTATCTCTGGAGGGCGCTGCCAACTCCATACAGCGAATGGGAAGTGGCTTAAAATTATGTGTTTTTGAAGTCAATTGCTTGTTTGGAGATATTATTTTGTTCCCCTCAACAGTTTTTGGAAACCATAAACCTTTACATCCCAACGGCATACCATTCCCATTCCCAACACACACGTTCCCATGGAAGAGAATAAAAAATACGTTTTTTTCACTTTTCCCCTTTGGGTACATGGAGATTAGGCATTGCATATCTGTTCATAATATGATCTTTGTCTGACTGTGTGGTTCGGCACTTGCCTCCTGGACAACTGCACAACAGGTGCAAATTAAAAAGGGTAAGCACGGTGGGGTGGGCTGAAATCTGCTGACCCGGGCTGAATTCCAAGAGCAGCGGAGGGGGGTGTAGGGCGTGGGACAAAACCCTCTTTAATAAGAGGTGTGACCACAAGGATTTAGGGGGAGTTCAGACAGGGTAATGCCCTCTCCGATCAAAAAAGAAAAGAAAGAGAGATGGAGAGAAAGAAAAGGCTGAAAAGTGAGACGTGAAAACACGTTGTGTGGTCTAGGTATATGTTGGATATAATATGATTTCATTTAACGTCTTAACCTCGCGCTCACCCTCACACACCCTCCCCTCTTTAGTCCCGCCGCTACAGCAACAGCAGTGGATTTGCCTTTTCGCTGAATTCAATATCTGACCCTTTTTTTAAATGTATTCTGAGCTAAGAGCAGTTTGGGAAAGACCAGTGAAAAGACCAGCTAGCATCCTATCCACTTTAAGAAATGATGTTTTTGCCATCTAGACTTGAGCGTGTTATTATGCCACAGAAGATAAGTAGGCACATTTACTTTAGGAAAGGATAGTATTCAACTCATTTCTTCCTGGAAAAAGAGAGAGAAAGATGCATGCTTCCCATTCCTAGAATAACTCACCAGCCGACAAAGATAAATGTTTGCGGGGAAAAACACGAAGACGACTGTTTGTTTGTTACTTTACTTATGTTGCTCAGATACTTGGCCAGTGTGTGGCTGTTTTGTATCTGTGTTGCGGTGGGTGGTAGGCGGTAGGCGGACGAAAAAAATTCAGTAACCTCCCAAACAAAAGCAATTCATTGAACTGTTTGTCTCCCCGGTCACATGGTCTAGTAGTGTGGCAGATGTTACAGGACTAAAGCTACAGGGTAAAGACTACAGAGCCTGGTTCCTCTCTAGGTTTCTTCCTAGGTTCCTGCCTTTCTAGGGAGTTTTTCCTAGCCACGTGCTTCTACATATGCATTGCTTGCTGTTTGGGGTTTTAGGCTGGATTTCTGTATAGCACTTTGTGAAAAGGGCTTTATAAATATATTTGATTGATTGATACAGGCTGGGATCTCAGTTGCTGTGTGTCTCTAAATCAATAGTTCTGGTTGGAAATGACTTTAGACATGCTACCTATACGTACAAGCTGCCACTACTCTTGATGGTAGTTAGAAAACCGTTTTCTGTAGGTTTGAGTTAGGATAAAGCGAGTTGTAACAACTCTGCCACAGAGAGAGCCAGGGAGTGAGTGTGCTTTGTCTCCGGTGACATCTTTGATGGCGCACCACCCTTCGCTCCGTCTTGTCGCACCTCCATTGTGTGTGGAACGCCGCCGTTCCGACCTGCTGAACTCACAGAGATCCATTGTCTCCGCCCGTCACCTATCCATCGATCGATTCATTGTGCTCATTCAAGGATCCCGAAACAAAGCAGCAACAACGCTTGCTACTTTCATCAGACCGCTTCTCTCTGCCTCTCCCGCTCTCTATCCCTCTCTCACTGCCTCTCTCTCGCTCCCTCTGCTACTCTCTCTCCCTCTCTCTCTGCCTCTCTCTCGCCCCCTCTCTTTCTGCCTCTCTCTCTCTCTCTCTCCCTCTCCCTCGCTCTCTCTGCTACTCTCTCCCTCTC
>NW_019942796.1:241134-242715 GCF_002910315.2 Salvelinus sp. IW2-2015 | reverse complement strand
TCTCTCCCTCCCTCTCTCTCTCCCTCTCTCTGTCTGCCTCTCTTTCTGCCTCTCTCCCTCCCTCTCTCTCTCTCTTTTCTCTCCATCTTTCTCCCTCTCTGTGTCTGCCTCTCTCCCTCTCTCTCTCTCGACTCTCCCTCTCTCACTCTCCCTCTCTTGCTCAGCTCCCCTGAATGAGACATTAGCGCCGAGTCAAACGTTTGGGGGTCTCTAAATAATCGTAATTTAACCATTCACCTTTTTCTTTAAAAGGCAGTATTTATTATGAAAATAAAAGCACCTCCACCTCTCTATAATGGTTTAAAATTCTATAGAGAGGTGCTGTCCACTCAGTAGTGCTGAATTTCAGCCTCAGCTGAGCTCCCTTTAAAAGCATAGCTTTTCCAAAATAGCCTATTAGTTTAATCCAATTCATTAGATGTATCCGTTATTTTATCATTGTTTGCTTTTCTCAGTCAGCTGTTTAGAGCGCTCATTTCTTTGTTTTCAGGTGTGTGTGGGTATTGGTGTTCTCCGTGGCCACAAGAAGTCAACCATCTATTTAACTTTATTATTTTCTATCAAAATGTGTTTTCTTTCCTGGATCAGCTGATGATGGTCGACAATATCACTAGACAACTAGACATCAACGCGCTTCCAATCCATCCAGCTAGATTTTCGAGTTCCCAGTTGTTTTGTTATGCGAGATAAGCAGTTTTTTCTGAAACCTTGTGTGTGTTCATATTGTGTAAAATTGCCTCGGCTGTGATGGTAGGCTACCAGCAGTGGTGCAAGCCTAGTGGAGGGTAAATACAGGTAAACGCTGTTTACCCACCTTTTTCATAAATTTGCATTGAAAGTATAGGGAGCGTACATTTCTTTCACCACGACCCGCAATCAGAGTTTAGCCCCTTTATTTAACACACTAGGCTAGATCACTGGCTACAGGTAGGCCTATTTAAAGCTCATGGTAATACACACTGTAGCCTAGGCTAGTAAATTAACTGTGTGTTAGGGTGACTGAACATGATGGTTTGTCCTGTGACACTTCCGGCTTCATTTCATGTGTCCCGACTACAAAGACGGTCAATTTGTCAACAACACGCAATCACCAAATGTCATTAGGAACACTTTCTGGTGTTTTGTAAACAGATGTTTGGATGCTGGAGTTATTTCGGAGTGGACGAACATGCACAGGTAGCCTARATTTTTGAAGTGATTTTTTGACAGTCAGATAATATAAGGCCATTCATTTCTATTGTTACGTGACATCATTACTATTTGTTCCATAAAAAAGAGACCCTCCCCCAGTAAGCAGCGTTCCAAGCCGTGCTGTGTTGGCCGTCACAGACACACCTACGCCTGCTAACAGTTCCATCTGAAAATGATCACTGAGTCTCCATCAGACTATCATGTTCATGTTGCTGTCCGAATCATCTCTTTTATTTATCTCAACTCAAACATTATTTCCCCTGGCTTCCAGCCTAGCATTTAGTTTGGTACAGCAGGGGTTAATATAAGCCTAGCATTTAGTTTGGTACAGCGGGGTTAATATAAGCCTAGCATTTAGTTTGGTACAGCGGGGTTAATATAAGCCTAGCA
>NW_019942796.1:236042-240059 GCF_002910315.2 Salvelinus sp. IW2-2015 | reverse complement strand
GCCGTGGTATATTGACCATACACCACAAACCCCCGAGGTGCCTTATTGCTATTATAAACTGGTTATCAAAGTAATTAGAGCAGTAAAAATAAATGTTTTGTCATACCCGTGGTATACGGTCTGATTTACCACGGCTGTCAGCCAATCAGTATTCAGTGCTCTAACCACCAAGTTTAAAATACTTAAATAAACCCCATCATAATTTGAATATAGTACAAATCCACTAAATCCAATGAAACAGACATCCCAGTATCAAGACCATTAGCTACAACTGTTTGTTTCAATATGAGCTAACTGCCTTTGAGGAGCATATAAATGCGCTAACTAACAGGTGCATACCATACCTGTCACATATCATATTAATTCCATAAAAGACAACCCTGTCCACATCATCGCCTGTCCCACAGCGCGTCCTCAGGCTCTGCAGAGACCACACCTGCCCTCTCCTCTCCTGGGGGAGGCTTCCTTCCTCGTCGTCCATTTTAAACAGCCCCACAGTTCAACAGACACATCAGACAGAGCCCTTGCATATGCCACGAGGCGCTAGTATCTACTCCATACAGTCTCTTTCTCTCTATCTCTCTTCCTTTCTCTGTGCGGCTCTTCCATGAAAAAAGCCATATTTGATATGTGTTTGATATGATCATAAAAATAAATAGACATGTTTCAGGTCTACTGCTGGCTCCAGGTGATCCGCACGCTCTCCTGTCTCTCCTGTCTGCCGCTACCACTGCCTGGATAATGAGAGATGAGGTAGAAGCTACCGGAGGAAAACTGCTCTCTCTGTTCTACCTCTCTCTCTTTTCTCTCTCTCTCTCTCTCCCTCTGCCTGTGAGCGGTGCAGATCACCTGAGTGAACAACTGGAGGGGAAGGGGGAGGGGAAGTTGGAGGGGAAGGTGGAGGGGCAGGTGAGGGGGAGGTGGAGGGGCAGGTGAGGGGGAGGGGGAGGGGCAGGGGAAGGTAAGGGGGAGGGGAATGAGTAGGTCAGGAAGCGTGGTCTGAACACTGTGGAAATGAGGTGGCTGACTTAGCTACTGCAGGCTGGAAGTGGTCCAACATCCATCTAATGATAATCCCAGGCAGACAAGTAGGGATTTTCCATACACAGGGAGGTGGGAAATAAAAGTGTAATATTATTTATTGAGAATATTACATGGAAATAGCCTACAGTATGATTGATTTGCCATAATACCACAACTACTCTCAGGGAAGTGAAATGTTTAGATGTTTCCCATACAGTAGCTGTTGCATTTTTTATCAGCTGGCAGAGTAGGCAGGAGAGGCGGTTTACCCGAAAGTGTGTGTGGTTGTCGAGGTTGTTGCGGTGTGCTAGGAATCAGGTGTGGTTTGTGTGTTGTGTGTTGTGTGTGCTGTGGTGTGTGGTGTGTTGTGTGTGTGTGTTGCGTAGTGAAGTTGTTGTGTTGTGTTGTGTGTGGTCGTGTGTGGTGTGTGTGTGTGTGTGTGTTGTGCTGGTGTGTTGTGGTGAGTGCTGTGGTGTAGTGTGGGGTGTGAACGGCAGGGGAAGGGAGGCTGGGGTTCCACTGTGCCAGCTGCTGCCGTGAGGCAGAAACAGTAGCCCTGCCCCTAATTGAACTTAAATCCCATTTATGCTATGTTGGTGCCTGAGCTGCAGGAATTTATCTAGGGGCTACAAGCTGGGAATTTCTATCTAGGAGGTGCTGAAGTGCTGGATTTAGTCTAGTGGGTCCTGAGCTGCAGATTTATCTAAGGGTCTGAGCTGGAATTATATCGACGAGGGTTCCTGAGCTGGAATTTATCTAGAGAGGTTCCTGAGCTGGAAATTTATCTAGAGGGTCCTGAGCTGGAATTTATCTAGGGGTCCTGAGCTGGAATTTATCGAGAGGTCCTGGAGCTGGAATTTATCTAGAGGGTCCGTGAGCTGGAATGTATCTTAGGGGGTTCTGAGCTGGAGGAGAAAGGAGAGAGAACTATGAAAGAGAGAGCAAAGAAAGATTTACTCCGGCGCCCAGACGGCCCAACCTTCCCTTACTCCCTCCCTGCTTTTATTCTCTCCCTGCTTTACTCTCTCCCTCCTTTCCCCCTCCCTCCTTTCCTCCCTCCTTCCTTTCTCCCCTCCTTCCTTTCTCTATTCCTCCTTTCCTCCCTCCTTCCTTTCCTCCCTCCCTCCTCCTTTCCCCCCTCCTTCCTTTTCCTCTCTCCCACTTCCTATTCCCCCTCCTTCCTCTACTGCCTCACTTTACCCCCTTCCCCCCTCCCTCCCCTCCCTCCCTCCTTTCCTCTCTCCTTGCCTCCTTTCCTCTCTCCCGCCCTGGTTTCCTCCCTCACGTTACGCAGCCACCATCTGTGGCCTGCCTGAGCACATGTCAATCCTCTAGATAAATGTTCAAGGTCCCTACAGGCCCCCTACCGGCTCCCTACTGGCTCCCTACCGGATCTCTACTGGATCCGTACCGGCCCCCTCACACACACTTACACAAACAGTTTTAGACATGCATAGCGTACACACAAAAAGCCAAATAGTCTTCCTTTGGATAGCCTATTCACAAGACTGGAGGAAGTTAAAGATAGAAAACTCTCAAAATGGTTCCTTCACATGGTGGCTGAAGGAAAGCCAAAGCCTTTAGAAACAAAGGCCAAATCAGACAGAAGGGTGATGTCCTCACATGGAAAGGATTACAAGAAAAATACAAAGGAGTGACTGATGATCAACCCACATGAGCAGATGAAAGAGAAAATAAGAGGCTATGAGTACAGAGGGAGGATTTAGTTGGATCATTCTGTAGAGTCATGAACTACTGTAGATAGATATGTATTCCTGTTTGGAGTGAATACGGGTCAATTAATATGCAAATGTAGGAGCAGTTGTGCAGCAGTCAGCCGCCTCCTGTGTGATTCTATCTGGCCGGTCCGTCTCTAGCTGTATAGAACTGTTACAGAACCACAAACACACACAAACACATCACAGGCTTTTCTCAGAACAAACAATGCTGAAAGTAATGCCCTATGAAAGGCAGCCATTCTGAACATACACTTTACACCGTTGGGTCTTTAAACAATTCCTTTGTTCTGTAATAAACTGCCAAAATAACTGCCACGATCAATTTAGGCTTTTCATTTGCTCTGTGATGTTGACCTGAATACACTTAACTAAATGGATTTTGCTCTTGGCTGCAGGTTAGCCATCGATTTCACGCTAATGCTATTTTTAGGCCGACGATGAGGTGCTCCATATTTTGCATTGATTTCAGAGGAATAACAAACCCAATAGGACAAATTATCCTTGTTTTGAGTGCATCTATATATTAAATCGAGCCCAGACTCTCTCTATATCTATGAATCTATCGCTCACTATATATATATATATATAAATATATATACAGTACCAGTCAAAAGTTTGGACACACCTACTCAATCCAGGGTTTTTCTTTATGTTTACTCTTTCCTACATTGTAGAATAATAGTGAAGACATCAAAACTATAAAATAACACAAATGGAATCATGTCGTAACCGAAAAAGTGTTAAACAAATCAAAAATATATTCTTCAAAGTAGCCACCGTTTGCCTTGATGAAAGCTTTGCACACTCTTGGCATTCTCTCAACCAGCTTCATGAGGTAGTCACCTGGAATGCATTTCAATTAAAAGGTGTTCCTTGTTAAAAGTTAATTTGTGGAATTTCTGTCCTTCATGCATTTGATCCAATCAGTTGTGTTGTGACAAGGTAGGGGTGGTATACAGAAGATAGCTACTTGGTAAAAGACCAAATCCATATTATGGCAAGAACAAGAACTTTGAACGTTTCTTCAAGTAAAGTAACAAAAAACATCAAGCGCTACTGTAAGGTTCTGTATTTATTTTCTTAGTCAACCTTGTGTTCTGTTTCGTTGTGRTCTTGAACGTAGCCTTGTTTCTTTGTGTTTTTGAACGTAGCCCTGTCTTTCATTTTTGTTCAATGTTTTCACCTGTTTTAGTTACTCACTTGGTCTCATCAGCTCCTTACTTAGTTCAGTTCATTCTGTTTGTGCCTTTGTGAG
>NW_019942796.1:225079-229792 GCF_002910315.2 Salvelinus sp. IW2-2015 | reverse complement strand
GTGCCGCGCTCTGCACCTGAATCTACACCTTTTTCTCCCTGAGTATTCATTATAGCTATGATGAAACTGGCTCTCATGAGGACCACCACAGGAAATGAAGACCCAGAGTTACCTCTGCTGCAGAGGATAAGTTCATTAGAGTTAACTGCATCTCAGATTGCAGCCCAAATAAATGCRTCACAGAGTTCAAGTAACAGACATATCTCAACATCAACTGTTCAGAGGAGAATGTGTGAATCACGCCTTCATGGTCAAACTGCTGCAAAATAATTATTACTTAAGTACACCAATAAGAAGAAGAGACTTGGTTGGGAAAAGAAACATGAGCAATGGACATTAGTGGAAATCTGTCCTTTGGTCTGTTGAGTCCAATTTTGAGATTGTTGGTTCCAACCACGGTGTCTTTGTGAGATGCAGAGTAGGTGAACGGATGATCTCCGCATATGTGGTTCCCACCGTGAAGCAAGGAGGAGGAGGTGTGATGGTGTGGTGGTGCTTTGCTGGTGACACTGTCTGTCATTTATTTAGAATTCAAGGCACACTGACCCAGCATGGCTACCATCGCATTCTGCAGCGATACGCCATCCCACCTGGTTTGCGCTTAGTTGGACTATTATTTGTTCTTTAACAGGACAATGACACAAAACACACCTCCAGGCTGTGTAAGTGCTATTTGACCAATAAGGAGAGTGATGGAGTGCTGCTTCAGATGACCTGGCCTCCACAATCACCCAAACTCAARCCAATTGAGATGGTTTGGGATGAGTTGGACCGCAGAGTGAAGAAAAAGCAGCCAACAAATGCTCAGCATATGTGGGAACTCCTTCAAGACTGTTGGAAAAGCATTATTCATGAAGCTGGTTGAGAGAATGCAAAGAGTATGAAAAGCTGTCATCAAGGAAAAGGGTGGCTACTTTGAAGAATCTAATATATATATATTTTTTGATTTGTAAAAAAAAAAAAAAAGAAAAAGCATCCTACATGATTCCGTATGTGGTATTTCATAGTTTTGATGTCTTCACTGTCATTCTACAATGTAGAAAATAGTAAAAAAATAAAGAAAAACCCATGTCCAAACTTTTGACTGGTACTGTATATATCTAGATTGTGACTTGCTACTTGTTCTTGTACTGAGGCTAAATGTGATTTTCACCTTTGTGGTGCAGATGGCACCAGAAGGGGCCATTGGAACATTAAGAGAGTTTTAAACCATGTTTCACAWTCAGAAAAACAGGTTGCTCATGACATTTTCAGGCGGAGGAAGGAGGAGTGGTAATTCTGCCTAATCTGGCTGGCATATCAAAACATGGCCCTGCTGTCAGAGTGGCAAGTCAAGACAAAATAACACACATAGTAGTCATCGCTCTACTCGCCTCTGCTCTGCTATCAATTTAGGTAGTCTTGTTTGTGCAAAGTTTAAATCTCACCGAGACTCGTAAATATTGAGGAGATGTTTAATTTAACATAACCTTTTTGGAATGTTGGAGCTGGGGTTAAATCCTACACAGAGCAATATTTTCACAAACCCTGGAAATTATGTTTGTTATCTCTCCTTTTAAATTATTTGTAGCCTAAATATTAGTAGCCTAATAAGAGAAGAGACCTATCCCTTCCACTCTCTCTTTACACGCACACACGCACGCGCACACACACGCACACCGCACACGCACCACCACACACACACCACCAACACACACACACACACACACACACACATCACACACGACACACACACACCTCACACCACCACACACACACACACACACACACACACACACACACCACACAACACACACCACACACACACCACCCACAACACACACGACACACAGCACACACACACGCCCACACCACAACACCACAGGAAGCTGGTGACAGCAGCAATGCGTGTCTAACTTTGTGTTGCAGGTTGTGGTGATGGTCTGTGCCAGGTTTGGTCCTGCTGCCTGTTCCAGCCTTTCAAGTCCTCACCATCTGCCTAGGGAGTCCTGTCCTCCATGGTTAGGTTCTTTTAACTGACAGGGTAACCCTGACAACATGTCCTATCTCCTGCGGGCCTCTGTTCAGACTCCACTTCTTTCCTGCCACATCAATTGCAATCAATCGATCAAATGTATTTAAAAGCCTTTCTACACTCAGCCAATAACTGTTATGGGGAGCTTTGTTGATCACACTCATGGGTGTGGTGTGTGTGTTTATTGGTGAGACACTGGGCTAGAGTAAAAATAATTACCTGGCTAATATATGCACATTTGGAGTGAATCCATGTAATCAGTGTGTAATGATTTATCTGAAGCTGATTAGGAGCATTAATACATTTATCCGCAGTGCTGGTTCCATCTGATAGTGCTTACTCTTCTATCAGATGTATTAGGCTGCTACAATAACATAAGGTGCTGTTGGTATAGATTACTATTAGCTCTTTTGTTATCTTTCATGAAAAGCTCAGGAAAACGTAAATTGCAATTAAGTACTGCACCAGAGTACTTGTGTAGCTGTTTACATCTCATGTGAGTGACGAGAGAGAGAGAGAAAGACAGAGAGAGAGAGAGAGAAGAGAGAGAAGAGAGAGAGAGAGGAGAGAGAGAGAGGAGAGAGAGAGAGAGAGAGAGAGAGAGAGAGAGAGAGAGAGAGAGAGAGAGAGAGAGAGAGAGAGAGGAGAAGAGAGAGAGAGAGAGAGAGAGAGAGAGAGAGAGAGAGAGAGAGAGAGGAGAGAGAGAAGAAAAAGAAAAAATTAGGCATGAGGAGCATCTTCTGGTCTGGCTCTGTGGTAACTGCAGTCACACCATGCCAGTGACCAGCTGGCAGTGTAGGCAGCATTCATTCAAAGATGTCTGTGTGTGTGTGTTTGTCCGTGTGTGCTAGTTGTTAGTGGAGGTCCACTGATCGTAACTGCCCACTATTGAGCAACAGCAAATGATCCCAGCAGCTCTTTCACATGTTCACACATCCACTAGGCTACATCCACTGGTACACATCCCACTAGGCCACATCCACTCGGCCATCCACTAGGCCACATCCACTAGGCCACATCCACTAGGCTACATCCACTAGCGCGCCATATGTAATGTTATTCTGTCAGTTAAACCTGGCCAGGATATCTGTTGTCAAAGAGATACAAAGCTCACTCTATAACAAAGGGAATTTAGGGCATCTGTGAAATGTCTTTTAGTCAGGGGCTGAATGAGTGTGTGTGAGTTCTTAGGATACCTGGAAGGTGATAATTAGCGCAAGTGGATAATAGGCTGCAGCTTACGCCACTCAAATAGGATCTGGCTCGCACGCTGCTAACTATGGAATCCCTTGTACCCTAAACACACACACACACACACACACAGCAACACACCACAACCAACACACACAACACACACAACACACACACACACACACACACACACACACACACCACACACACCACAACACACACACACACACAACACACACACACACCACACCACACACACACCACCACACAACCCACCACACACTGCTTGTACAAGCCATTAACAATGCTCCAGGACGGACGATTTATGAGCTTAGCTCCAGTGCATATTTGAAGCACCATTGTTCCTGCCACTTTCTCTGGGAAGACCATGAAGACTATAAAAACTAGCCTTTTCCACTTGGGGTTCCTCAGCGGGAGATCAACTATCATCCCAGTATAGAAGCGTATCAACTCCGCCGACCCCGTAACTCAGGCATCATCCATGAAGCATGGCTACAGACCGAGACCAAGGTGGGGTTGGGGGCCGTTGTGGAATCACAGACAGGAACATGCATTAAACTACGACCTCTTCTGCTCTCATGTGAAAACATAAAGTAGTTCGGTGAGCACTAGGAATCACTCGACATTAGAAATACACTATAGAATGAACAGCGTGGCGGGGGGACTTTTAGGGCTTGTCAACTACTGTGTATTTCTTATGAAAAGTCAAAGATGACCCGGCTTCTGCTGGAAACCTAACCCTTGTGGAGATGTCTGGCACGCTAAACCTGATAATCTTCTCAACTATGCAGACGGAGAATCTAAGAATGGAGAAAATCTTGCGGGCTTCAGGAGAGAGCAGGACAGTAGCGATGCGTTGGTTTCCATCGCCAGCCAACCTGTTGGCAGCTGGGCTATCATTATGGCTGCCATACCCAGCCTTCCCCGATGCGGTCCACCATTTTGAAAACAAGAAGAGAGGTCCTCTGTAATTCAACCTGACTGGTTCTGATTTCTTCAAATTCAACAGCCTGTGAACAGTCTTTCTGGGAATGGGAGGTTTTGGGGTGCTGCTCTCAACTCAAACATGCAAAAACAACAAAAGTCTCCGAGCTCCTATTAAAGTGAGACCATGGCGTGCTTTACTTGTAGGTGCTCCTTATTTCTGAGGAGAGCCCCTTTGAGTAACACTATAAACCTCACCAGGGTTTAGAGAGACTGGCCGGCGCTGGTGGTCCTTTACAGTCTGACAACAGGCAACAAATTAGCCCCTCGCAGGAATAGGCAGTGTGAAACACAGAGAGGAAGAGAGAGAAAGAGAAGTGTATTTATTTTGCCACCACTGTTGTTGTTTATTTTCTGTTATGATCTATTTCTTGTAACAGCCTAGTTTCACCCTGTGTGTTTAGGTCTCTATGTGTGTGTTCTTGTCAGCCCTGCTGCCTGTGTGCAAGGTGTGAAAAAGTGAGGTTCCTCTTTGAACATGTCACGGGACGACTGCTATGTAG
>NW_019942796.1:210587-225054 GCF_002910315.2 Salvelinus sp. IW2-2015 | reverse complement strand
GAGAGGAGAGAGAGAGAGAGATGAGAGAGAGAGAGAGAGAGAGAGAGAGAGCGAGAGAGAGAGAGAGAGAGAGAGAGAGAAGAAGAGAGAGAGAGAGAGGAGGAGAGAAGAAAAAAAATTAGGCATGAGGAGCATCTCTGTCTGGTCTGTCGGGAACTGCAGTCACACCATGCCAGTGACCAGCTGGCAGTGTAGGCAGCATTCATTCAAAGATGTCTGTGTGTGGTGTGTTTGTCCGTGTGTGCTAGTTTAGTGGAGGTCCCACTGATCGTAACTGCCCACTATTGAGCAACAGCAAATGAATCCCAGCAGCTCTTTCACATGTTCACACATCCACTAGGCTACATCCACTGGTACACATCCACTAGGCCCACATCCACTACGCCCCACATCCACTAGGCCACATCCACTAGGCCACATCCACTAGGCTACATCCACTAGCGCGCCATATGTTAATGTTATCTGTCAGTTAAACCTGGCCAGGATATCTGTTGTCAAAGAGATACAACAGCTCACATCTATAACAAAAGGGAATTTAGGGCATCTGTGAAATGTCTTTTAGTCAGGGGCTGAATGAGTGTGTGTGAGTTCTTAGGATAACCTGGAAAGGTGATAATTAGAGCAAGTGGATAATTAGGCTGCAGCTTACGCACTCAAATAGGGATCGTGGCTCGCACGCTGCTAATCTATGAATCCCCTTGCTACACACTACAACACAACACACACCACACACACACACACACACACACACACACACACACACACACACCACACACACACACACACACACACACACACACACACACCACACACACACACACACACACACACACACACACACACACACACACACACACACACACACACACACACACACACACTGCTTGTACAAGCCATTAACAATGCTCCAGGACGGACGATTATGAGCTTAGCTCCAGTGCATATTTGAAGCACCATTGTTCCTGCCACTTTCTCTGGGAGACCATGAAGACTATAAAAACTAGCCTTTTCCACTTGGGGGTTCCTCAGGGGAGATCAAACTATCATCCCTGATAGAAGTCGTATCAACTCCGCCGACCCCGTAACTCAGGCATCATCATGAGCATGGCTACAGACTCGAGACCAAGGTGGGGGTTGGGGGGCGTTGTGGAATCACAGGACAGGAACATGCATTAACTACGACCTCTTCTGCTCTAATGTGAAAACATAAAGTAGTTCGGTGAGCACTAGGAATCACTGAACATTCAGAAATACACTATAGAATGAACAGCGTGGCGGGGGACTTTTAGGGCTTGTCAACTACTGTGTATTTCTTATGAAAGTCAAAGATGACCCGGCTCTGCTGGAAACCTAACCTTGTGGAGATGTCTGGGCACGCTAAACCTGATAATTTCTCAACTATGCAGACGGAGAATCTAAGAATGGAGAAAATCTCTGCGGGCTTCAGGAGAGAGCAGGACAGTAGCGATGCCGTTGGTTTCCATCGCCAGCCAACCTGTTGGCAGCTAGGGCTATCATTATGGCTGCCATACCCAGCCTTTCCCCGATGCGGTCCACCATTTTGAAAACAAGAAGGAGAGTCGCTCTGTAATTCAACCTGACTGGTTCTGTTTTCTTCAAATTCAACAGCCTGTGAACAGTCTTTCTGGGAATGGGGAGGTTTTGGGGTGCTGCTCTCAACTTCAAACATGCAAAAACAACAAAAATGTCTCCGAGCTCCCTATTAAAAGTGAGACCATGGCCGTGCTTTATCTTGTAGGTGGCTCCTTATTTCTGAGGAGAGCCCCTTTGAGTAACACTATACCTCACCAGGGTTTAGAGAGACTGACCGGCGCTGGTGGTCCTTTACAGTCTGACAAAGGCAACAAATTAGCCCCTCGCAGGAATAGGAGTGTGAAAACATCAGAGAGGAAAGAGAGAGAAAGAGAAGTGTATTTATTTTGCCACACTGTTTTGTTATTTTCTGTTATGATCTATTTCTTGTACAGCCTAGTTTCACCCTGGTGTGTTTAGGTCTCTATGTGTGTGTTCTTGTCAGCCCTGCTGCCTGTGTGCAAGGTGTGAAAAAGTGAGTTCCTCTTTGAACATGTCACGGGACGACTGCTATGTAGCACAAAATACTTCTGAGGGGAGCTTAATCAGGTTTTGGCACCTTGAGCTGGGCTGGCTGTTCTAGAGGGAGCGTTAACTGTGGTGCCCCTCGCCCCTTTGCTTCATACCACCCCAACCAGCTAACACAATGCCCCTCACAATACATCAAACATTGAGGAGTAAAAAAACAACAACAACAAAACAACTGTTTTCAGAGTCTAGAATATGTTATTAGATATTACATAGTAATTATTCAATCTTACTGTAATGTGCTTTTAATGTGATATGATGTCATTATTTAATGAAGCCACATGTTTTAAAGTTCATATCAGTTCTGTATGCATATGCCACGTAACAGTTCCAACAGCCAGTCCTCTCACCTCAAGGAGCCAGTAACATTTCTGCAACGGTGAGTCCCTGAGTCACTGCTGTCTCCCTGATAAGAGTCTCTGAGATGGATATCAAATGGGCACGGTGTTGGTGTGTGTTTGTTTCAAGTCACACGCACAAGTACAGTGAAATGCCTTTCTGTCAAGCTCTACACCCAACAATGCAGTAAACAATGCAGTGTTAAAAACAGCATCAAGTCGAACAAAAACAAGAAACAAGAAATAAGAACACGAGTAAGAAGCTATATACAAGGTCAGTTCCAGGGTCAGTAGCTATATACAGGGTCAGTTGCAGGGTCAGTAGCTATATACAGGGTCAGTAGCCTAATACAGGGTCAATCCCAGGTCAGTAGCATATAACAGGGTCAGTTCCAGGGTCAGTAACTATATACAGGTCAATCCCAAGGGTCAGTAACTATATACAGGGTCAATCCCAGGGTCAGTAGCTATATACAGGGTCAGTTCCAGGGTCAGAGCTATAATCAGGGTCAATAGCTATATACAGGGTCAGTTCCAGGGGCAGTAGGGTAAATTCTCTGGTCAGTAGCTATCTACAGGGTCAATTCTCTGGTCAGTAGCTATATACAGGGTCAGTTTCAAGGTCAGTGCCAATACCATATTTACAACGTGCAGATGGATACTGGAGTGGTAGAGGTAGATATGTATAGGGGTAAGGTGACTAGGCATCAGGATATATGATAAACAGGGTAGCAGCAGCATATATGATCGTTGTGGAGTTGTGTGTGTGTGTGTGTGTGTTGTGTGTGGTGGGGTGTGGGGTGTGTGTGTGTGTGTGTGTGTGTGTGTGTGTGTGTGTGTGTGTGTGTGTGTGTGTGTGTGTGTGTGTGTGTGTGTGTGTGTGTTATGGAAGTGTCAGTGTGTGTGAGTGTTTAGAGCTCCTGTGAGTGTGGCATAGAGACACGTGGCAAAAAATAAAATACAACTCAGATAGTCCATGTACTGTAGCCATTTGGTTAACTATTTATAGTCACATGGCTTGAGGATAGAAGCTTTTCAGGAGTCTGTTGGTGTCAGACTTGATGCACAGGTACTGCGTGGAATCAGAGAGAACAGTCAATTGCTTGGGAGGTTGGAGTCTTTAACAATTTTGTAGGTCTTCCTTTCACACCGTCTGGTATGGAGGTTCTGGATGGCAGGGAGCTCGGCCTCAGTGATGTACTGGGCTGTCCGCACCTCCCTCTGTAGCGCCATGTGATCGAGGGTTGCCATACCAAGCGGTGATGCTGCCAGTCAAGATGCTCTCAATGGTGTAGCTGTAGAACGTTTTAAGGATCTGAGGGCCCATGACATATCTTTTCAGCCTCCTGAGGGGGAAGACTGCGTGCGTGTGGACCATTTTAAGGTCTTAGTGATTTGGACACCGAGGGACTTGAAGCTCTCGATCCACTCCACTGCAGTCCCATCAATCAGCTCCTTGGTCTTACTGACGTTGAGGGAGAGGTTGTTGTCTCGACACCACACTGCCAGGTCACTGACCTCCTCCCTATAGACTGTATCATCATTGTCGGTGATCAGGACTACCACCGTCATGTCGTCAGCCAGCTTGATGATGGTGTTGGAGTTGTTTAAAAAAAATGTATTTACCTTTATTTAACTAGACAAGTCAGTTAAGAACAAAATATTATTCACAATGACGGAGTACCCCGGCCAAACCCTAACCCGGACAACACTGGGCCAATTGTGCGGTGCCCTATGGGACTCCCAATCACGGCCGGTTGTGATACAGACTGAAATTGAACCAGGGTCTGTAGTAACGCCTCTAGCACTGAGATGCAGTGCCTTATACTGCTGTGCAACTCAGGAGCCCTGAAGTCATGGGTGAACAGGGAGTACAGGAGGGGACTAAGCACACACCCCTGTGGGGCCCCTGTGTTGAGGGTCAGCATTGTGGAGTTATTGTTGCCTACTCTCACCACCTGGAGTCGGCCCGTCAGGAAGTCCAGGATCCAGTTGCAGAGGGAGGTCTTACATTTACATTTTAGTCATTTAGCAGACGTTCTTATAAAGAGCAATTTACAGGAGCAAATAGGTTTAAGTGCCTTGCTCAATGGCACATCGACATATTTTTCACCTATTCGGCTCGGGGATTCAAACCAGCAACATGTCGTTTACTGGCCCAATGGTCTTAACCGCTAGGCTACCTGCCACAGAGGGTCAGTCCCAGGGTCCTAAGCTTTGTGACGAGTTTGGAGGGGACAGTGGTGTTGAACTCTGTAGTCAATGAACAGCATTTTCACATACTGTAGATATTACTCTTATCTAGATGTGTGAGGGCAGTGGAGTGCAATTGAGATTGTGCGATCTATTAGGGCAGTATGCAAATTGGAGTGGGTCTAGGGTGTCTGAGATGATGGAGTTGATGTGTGCCATAACCAGCCTTTCAAATCACTTCATTATTACAGATGTGTGCTACAGGACGGTAGTCAATGTGGCATGAAGCCTTAAGAGTTCTTGGGAACAGGAATGGTGGTAGTCAGCTTAAGACATGCTGATTACAGACTGGGATAAGGAGAGTTTGAAAATGACTGTGAATATGCCTGCCAGCTGTTCTGAGCATACTCTGGGAACGCGCACTGGAATATGGTCCAGCCCTTCGGCCCTGCGATTGTTGACATGATTAAAGACCTTACTCAAGTCTGCCTCGGAGAGCGAAATCCCCCAGTCGTCTGGGTCGGTGACAGCCCTCACGCACGGCACGGTGTTGTTATTGTCGAAGCGTGCATAAAATGCATTAAGTTCGTCAGGTAGAGAGGCATCGTTGGACAGATCATGGCTGGGTCTTCCTTTGTTATCCGTAATGGACTGTAGCCCTTGCCAAATGTGGTGGGCCGCGGAGCATGTGGAGTATATTGTATTGTTCTGTTGCTCGTTTGATGACTCTGCGGAGGTCATAGCTAGACTTCTTGTACTTGTTCCTGTCCTCCGCCGTATCCTCAGGGTTGTCTGCGATAGCCCTGTGTGCGGGAGGTAGCCTGTCCTTTATCTTCGTGCCAACCTCAGTGTTAATCCAGGGCTTTTGATTGGGGAAGCAGCGAACCTTTACTGTTGGGACAACATCCTAATTAAGCCGGTGACAGAGGTGGTTACCTCGTGATGACATCGGCAGAGTCTCTGAACATATTCCAATCAGCGCTAGTGAAGCAATCCTGTAGCATAATCTCTGATTCTGATTATAATTTCTCAATGGAGAGGTCACTTCCTGTTTGAGCTTCTGTTTGTAAACAGGAAGCAGGAACGTGGAGTCATGATCTGATTTGCCGAATAGAGGACGAGGGAGGGCCTTGTATGCTTGCTTGTGAGTAAAGTGAAAGTGGTCTAGGACTTTATTGCCCCTAGTGGCGAAGGAGATGTGTTGACTGAAGTTGGGCGTCACGTGTCTTAATGACCCAAAATTTAAATCGCCGGCAGCAAGAAAAGCAGCCTCCGGGTGCAAATTTTCCTGCTTGTTTATAGCCTTGTACAGTTTGTTAAGTGCCAGTTTGCTGTGTGTGTGCGTATGGGTGGGTGTAAGTGGGTGAGTGAGTGTGCCCTTCAGCTATTTTTTAAGGGATTTTACAGTCATGCTAGGACCTCCGTTCCTAGCTACCCAGACTCCTTGTTCCGGCCAAACGCTAGGCCACGCCCACGGATGTTAGTTTCTTCTCCACAATGACTCTGAATCTGAGTACCTCCCAGACCCTTCACCGAATGCGAACACATTCAGGCCGTCTGATTGGTCCAGAAACCGATGGGTTCGGCGAGAGCCAAAACATACGTGGGCAAAGCAGGGTTTGAAAATTGGCTTTGATACACTGATTGTTTAGAGGCGATCCAATCACCGATGACTTTGTTTTGTACAAAGCCCCCTTCACCACAAACAACAATGACGTCAGTCTCACACTGAAGTATGTAGCGAACGACAGAGCAGTCGGAATCATTTAGTGTGAGTCGTCAGGCAAAGGAACTGCAGTTTGTGTATTTGTGCGTTTGCATGTCTATGTATGTGCATCTGTGTGTGTGAATGTGAAAACGAGAGATAGAACAAGTAATAAATAAATATGGAATTGAGCTTACCAAACCACAGAGAAGGTAAAAACTTCTGAACATGTGCTACATACAGTTGAAGCACAATGCATCTACGCATTCAATCAATCATCGACTAATGGAAAGAGAGGTTGGAAAGAGCTACATAGCCTCACCACGCTGGAATCTAGGTTGCCTAAGAGAAGACTGACTTAACTCAAGTTGAACTGAATAATGTATGTTTCAGGCTTTACAGGCAGCCCACCAGCCTCTCTGGAGGGACAGGGAAGGAGGCCTACTTCCAAAATGTCTGAATTATTCATCTTCCCAGGTGGAACTAGACTTAATCCTTGTTTCAATCATTTTTACAAAAGGAAGCAAAGGTTTTAATTTCAAATCCCTTTGATGAATACACCCGCCTTCCCCTTCCAAAAAGTAAAATTACAAATACAAAACAAGATCCATACAAGAATCAGCTCCTCAAAATGAAACTATGGAGCTGTTATAAAGTTCCCAAATTGTAAATTTACTCAAGCATTTTACACCAAATCATTCAAGATTACAGGTGTAAAAAAATATGTATCTTAATGTTACCCTCAGAGTAGCGGCAAAAGACTAAGTGGATAGTTTTCCGACCTCTTCATTTTATACGTCTGTGTCTGCCTGTTTGGCTCCTAGGCGTCTCTCTTTATTGGCCCCTGTAGAATCATAATCGTCTGCCGGACCTAAATATGAAACATAATCTTGTTTGTAGATGATCTTATTTGTGAACCTTGGCTGATAGACATCTCCCTCAGGTGAGCCGAGTTTTATTCAGCACCCTTTAGTGGATTAGCACAGAGCTTTTTAGCAGGACGTTGAGGGTGGGTAGGGAAGGATTAGAGGACCCCAGAGAATGTTATTAGGTTTTTATTTGAGTTATTTTAGTATGGTGGGAGTGGAACAAGAGAGAGAAGAGGAGGAGGGATGGTGGGAAGGGTCATGATGATTTCAAAATCAACATGACCCTTTCAGTTTTCGAAGCAAACAAAAAAAATACAATTTCTGTTTCAGGTCTTCATAAGGCTGTTTGAGATGTAAAATAACTCAGCTACATGAGACCTTTATGACACACAAAAAAATTAAATCCCTCGTACACAGTGCCATAACAGGAATCATCTGTTTAGTAATAAGGGGAAGGAGAATAATAAGAGGCACTGTGAAGACAGTGGATGTGTCCCAAATGGGACCATTTGTCCCATAGGGCTCTGGTCAAACGGAGTGCACTATATAGGGAACAGGCCCATAGGGCTCTGGTCAAACGGAGTGCACTATATAGGGAACAGGCCCATAGGGCTCTGGTCAAAACGGAGTGCACTATATAGGGAACAGGCCCATAGGCTCTGGTCAAACGGAGTGCACTATATAGGGAAGGCCCTAGGGCTCTGGTCAAACGGAGTGCACTACATAGGGAACAGGGTGCCATTTCGGATGCAGACAGTATACAGGGATTTGAGGCGGGGTGGTTACAGATGACTTGTATGACAGCATTTGCAATTATCCCGGGATGAATCATGACAAAGATAATACATGCACCCTGCCTAATGAATATTCTAGATTGGCCACTCCTTGATCCTAACGAGGACAGCTTTAATTACCCATGATGGCTTCAACTTCATCATCACACACTGCAACACGGGAGCGTACAACACAAGGGTGCTCGCTCACACACAAACGGGCACACACACACACACAGCACGCACGCACGCACGCACGCACGCACGACACCACACACACACACACACACACACAACACACAACACACACACACACACACACACACACACCACACAACAAACAAACATGTGTATTGCTTCACATTCGACACGATAGTTCCTCTCCTGTCGACCATGCAAACACCACATTTGGCATGTTGCGAAGCTGGTACATTTCCTGGAAACACAGTTTGGAGTAATGAAACTGCTGCTTTTGCTGAGGGTCAGTCTGGCAAACACTGCTCAAGCTTTACATGGTGGCATGACTACAGAGCAGGCCAAGCACGGTCATACTTTGTGATCAGCAGTCATACTTTCTGATCAGCAGTCATACTTTCCGACACCCTTCATCACATAGGATGAAACAGTAGGTGCTTCAAGGCCTACTGTAAAGGTGATTCATTATAACATCTCAAAGCTTCAAAAGGTTCGACCATGAAAAGTGCACAGAAATAAATACACTTGTTTTCTTTTCAGGTAAAATGTCAAGCTTGAAAGTGAGTTTGTATCTTGGCAGCGTCGTTTGACCCTCTGACACACACACACACACACACACACACACACACACACACACACACACACACACACACACAACACACACACACACACCCACACCCACACACACACACACACACACACACACACACACACACACCCACACACAACACACAACACAACACACACGAGGGTATGTGGGTATGTTTTTCAGGGACTGAGAGGCTAGTCAGGATTGAGGAAAAGATGAAAGAAGCAAAGTGCAGAGAGATCCTTGATGAAAACCTGCTCCAGAGAGCTCAGGACCTCAGACTACGGCGAATGTTCACCGTCTGACAGTACAACAACCCGAAGCACACAGCCAAGACAACGCAGGAGTGGCTTTGGGACAAGTCTCTGAATGTCCTTGAGTGGCCCAGCCAGAGTCCAGACTTGAACCCGATCGAACATCTCCGGAGAGACATGAAAATAGCTGTGCAGCAACACTATCCATCCAACCGGACAGAGCTTGAGAGCATCTGTAGAGCAGAATGGGAGAAACTCCCCAAATACAGGTGTGGCAAGCTTGTAGCATCATACCCAAGAAGACTCAAGGTTGTAATCACTGCCAAAGGTGCTTCAACAAAGTACTGAGTAAAGGGTCTGAATACTTATATAAATGTCATATTTCAGTTTTCTTCTTTTTATGAATTTGCAAAAATGATGAGTATGACACCATAGAAATAACATTTACTGAAAACGTCAATAAGCCTCAAAGAGATAGACAGTCTGATACTAAACCCTGCTCTCCCCTTCTCTGTGACAGCAATAACCGGTAAATAAGGATGAAGGATAAACAGGAAATGAGGTACACGCTGTATGTCAATTCTAATGGATGTGGCCTGTCCTAGATCAGAGCACTTTGCCCTGTGGTGCCACCTTTGGAGTGACAGATGTGTGCATCCTCCATGTGACCTGGGAAAACGACCCCTTACTGTCACCGACCTCCGGGCCCAGTGCTGGGTAATTTGTCCCCTGTTCCCATTCTACACCGTCGATGTCGCTAGCTAGGGTGAGGTGAGGGGAACTGACAAGCGTTCAGTCCCCAAGGCACAACTTTCCAGTCAAGTGGATCGGAAGGCTGGGGGATAAAAAAAATCAAATAAATGACTTATGAATTGCCCCCCACTACCACTCCCAAACAATGTAGACTTATCCTGCTGGCTCTCCATCGCTCTCTCTCTCACAGCAAGCATCCAAATGTATTTTATTACCCTGATAGCATTTGACCTTAAAAATCATGTTTTGACATAAGGGTGCTAATATAATGACATGGTTAAGCACTGGAATTACTGCTGAACAGTAACCTAAGCAGAACATTTCACAACATTTCAACTCCCCTTCCAACTCCCCTGTGCAATGTCCTCTGATTGTCATGGCAGAGCTGTAGCCTTAACAAGCTGAATAAGAGGAGAGGGGAGAGGAGAGGAGAGGAGAGGAGAGGAGAGGAGAGGAGAGGAGAGGAGAGAGGAGAGAAGAAGAAGAGAGAAGGAGAGAGGAGAGAAGGAGAAGAGAGAAGGAGAGAGGAGAGAAGAAGAGAGAAGAGCGAAGAAGAGAGAAGAGAGAGTACTGCATCGTTCTTTGACAATAAGAGCTGGGGGGACATGGAGCGCGGTAAAGGGGGATAGGGGAAAGATGAGGGGGTGTTGGTGGAGAGAGAAGGGGGTGTGGTGCAGGCACAATGAGCCCAGTGTTACTGTGATGTGCTCACCATTTGTGCCGCCCTCCTATGAGGTATCCCACTTCCGCCTAGGGCAGGAACCAAGCTACCCGTAGCTGCCTAGCTGTATGCCTGATATAGGCCAAGGACACAAAGACAGACGCACTGACTGAATTAATCACACTGGGCCAGATAACATTTAAAGACAAACTACTATAATAATCATAATCAAAAGATAGAAGGTGGATAAAGGTGGAGGATATTAGCAAGGTCTCTCTTGGGAAAGAGGTATTCTGACCTCAATGGGATTTCCTGGTTAAATCAAATACTGCCGATCCCAGTAATTCCAATATTTTCTAAAAGGCCCAAGCTGGATGATCTTGGCCCAGCTGTGTGATCCCAGATCCAGCGGTAACACTTCCTGTCTCACATCTAGGCCTACCACCTGATGCCAAAAGGATTTGTGACCAAAGTCTTACGTTGTGTCGAGCTGAGCTGCCAGAGAAGTCAGTGTAGAATTGAAATACCACACAATCTGATTCTGAAACAGTTGGACAAGGCCACTTAGAAAAAGTGAAAAGTGTCTGAATGAGTAAATGCGAGTTATTTGACCATGTCACAGGTGCGGAATTTAACAACTCATGCTTTTAGCATTTTTGTAGCCATTCCTTCTGGGTCACAATTTGTCCTGTAAGCAAGGCAACATAGAGGAGAGCAACAGGACCCATGGTGGGAACACTATTCTTTAATTAACACTTGTTTTTTATGTCCTTATTGTATTTGGGCCTGTGCCTACAGAACCCAGGTGGAGATCAATTCAAGGACAAGCTCCAAAAATGTGTTTTAACATCCAGCAAAGGACATGGGTGGCTAAGAACATGCAAGCTCTAAAATGGTAGCTGTTATATGCTGTATACAGGGGCTGTATACAGGGGCTGTATACAGGGGCACCATGCAAAAATAAAGATCTGGGAAGTACAGGACGGTCCATTGATAAGACCACATGAAGGCAGCTTCAAAGCACACTCCTGACTAAATGAGTAATCGATGGGAACAAGCAGGCAACATGCATACTGTACATGAGCCTGATGTTTTACCTTGCCTGTCCTCCTCTTTCCTTTCTGCATCACTCTGACATTGTGTCAACACCCAGACTAGATTGAGGTGACAATCCGAAGCAAGTCACGAGTCACCTGTCCCTCGTAGCGCTTGTCCATTTTGGAAACATCTCAGGGGGAGGGAATAAATTGTGCACACACTAGAAAAGTAGCAACTCCTTGTATCACATGACCGATCCAACCTTCCTAGCCTCTTTCCTCCATGTCTCTTCAGATAGCTGGTTTCCACCAAGTTGTGGGTGTTTGAACCCACAATGATTAACATAACTGGTTTGGAACTAAAGACTACCCAATCGTAGTCTTTACCATTTCTACCAGTAAGTAAAATATAAATGAAATCAAAATACACTAGCTAAAGAAAAAGCTACTMCAAGTCACAACAAATAAACAGATATGAATACACTGAAAGTGAGTTTACCTGATTCTGTCTTAGTAACCCGRTACTCTACAAAGTTTAAACCTGACGGTCAGGTTCATCCTGAGGAAAAGAAGGTCGGTCTGGGCTTCCTTGAACACAGCAGGGTCTGTTAATAAACACTGGTCCTTTTGTTCAGGGCACAGTTGGCAGACAATACAGGGCTTGAACTAACTCTGTCTATTAAGGGTCAGACACACCAAGACATCTGACTGCCGATAGGTACTTAGCACCTCTACCCAAAGTGTCGCCAGTTAACTTTTTGTTGTTCACAAGGAACAGTTTTTACCGATTTGTTTCGTTTAAATTCTCCGGGCCCAAGGTGGCAATAGCTTGTTTGGCTTGTGCCTGCAGTAGCTAATGTAAGACAACTAGCAAGCTGCTAGTTGTTGCTAGCTAGCTAGAATTTGAAGTAAGCCCTTGTTAATACTAACCGGCTGGGCACAACTAGACAACTAACATGGCTAGTAACATTATAATTAAATCCCGATGGATTTGTTTTTGAATGAAGCAGCTGCCTGTTAGCGGTTGAGAGTCAGTGGAGTAGTTGCTAGCTATGTTGTGCCAAATGGCACTGCAAATCATTTAGCTAGCATTAGCCAGCAAGCGAGCTGGCACTAGCAGTATGAAATAATGGAGATTGAATTACATTATTTCTTCATCATCTTGCTAGATAGCTAGTTTGGTAAAGCATTTATTGTTGTGTGCATTGTCCTGCACTTACCACCCCATTCATTTCATGAAGTGTGTGCGACTGCCTGGCTCAGTTAGCAAGCTAACATTAGCTAGCTAGCTAGCTAACTAATGAGCAGGTGTACATTATCAAACTGAACAAACTGAACAAAAATCATCCTTAATCTTGCAGAAAACCCCTTAGATAGATCTAAAAGATGTTAAGACTTGCTCTTGAGAAATAATATGTATTATGCAGCTTTATAGTTTTAGTTAGAACAAGTTTGATATAAAGGGGGTGAATTAGGCTACATCAGGAAAAGTGCCTAGTTTCAATTTTTGGGTCACTTCTGTTGGTTCCCCCCGCGTGGAGGTTTGTGCTCTCGGATCGGCTCAAAGTCATGTTCTCGGTCACTGACGAACATTGCGATTCTACAAGGAGACTACAAGGAAAAACGGTAGGTTCGTTGGTACACAGCAGGGACGTCGTTTGATCTAGTAAGAGAAGGAACGGCCTCCTACTGTACGTATCAGCAGTCAGATTCCTCGGTGTGTCTGTACCATTACAAAAACAGGGTGTTGTTAACGTTAAACACAAGGTGTAACCTTGTTGGTATTCTATCGAAATGCTGTGTGATTCTGGTTAGACAAAACAATAGCTTTGTTGTTCAGTGTGTCTTGTCTTCAAATCATGTTTAATACTAACATCAAATGGCTTTCTTGTGACCGCTTTCTTATACATTTCACAGACAGACTTTACAGTATGTTGCCTGTAAAAAAAAACTGCCAATGTTTTTTAGAGCACAATTCATACAGTCACATTTTCACCACCTTCTTTTTTTAATATCTCCTGTGCAGGTGCTGGCACGTTTAAGAGTAGGAGTAGATGTGGGCCGATGTGCGTGGACGTCTATTTTAACAAATCCATTGAATACACACCATCACAAAGAAATCAGGCAGGTCCTAATTTTCCAAAGAATAGAATGGCAGATTTTGAGTTGAATTATGTTACTGTGAAGCCTATTATGCTACATGGCCTGCTCCATACACATTAAATCAATAGATATTTTGTTCATTAAACAAACAATAGACATGTAGGCTACCCTGATCACAGTCAACACACATATATTGTAAAGTAGGCTAGGAATATAATGAAATATAACAGAGTAAAATACAAATAATATGTTTCCAACACAACTTGCGTCACGGCAATGTGAGAAACTGCTCTCATATAGCCTAAAAAATGATATTTTTAAACCAAGACAAGCCATGCTTTTTTGATCCACGTTTCATCTCTTTCCTACCCTCACTCACCCAGTATCTTCATCATGATACCCATAGAAAATAATAGCAATCTATATTTTCAAAAGCATGTGAGTCTCGTGTTCATGTTTTACAACCTCCACAGGCTTTTGGAATAGCCTATACGGAAAAGAGCAAAATAATAATCCTACACTTGATTCAGGCTACATTATAGTATGCTAAATATTTATGATCGGTGATTCAGGCTACATTATAGCATGCTAAATATTTATGATCAGTGATTCAGGCTACATTATAGCATGCTAAATATTTATGATCGGTGATTCAGGCTACATTATAGCATGCTAAATATTTATGATCGGTGATTCAGGCTACATTATAGCATGCTAAATATTTATGATCAGTGATTCAGGCTACATTATAGCGTGCTAAATATTTATGATCAGTGATTTAGGCTACATTATAGCATGCTAAATATTTATGATCAGTGATTTAGGCTACATTGTAGCATGCTAAATGTTTCTGATCAGTGATTTAGGCTACATTAT
>NW_019942796.1:208748-210213 GCF_002910315.2 Salvelinus sp. IW2-2015 | reverse complement strand
GATTTAGGCTACATTATTGCATGCTAAATGTTTATGATCAGTGATTCAGGCTACATTATTGCATGCTAAATGTTTATGATCAGTGATTTAGGCTAAATGTTTCTGATCAGTGATAGATGAGCCAACGAATAGATGAGCTATTCCACCTCCACTTATTTGCCAAGCAAAGGAAGCTGCCGAGGGGAAAACGGCTCCTAATAATGGCCGGAACAGAGCAAATGGAATGGCATCAATGACCTGGAAACCATGTGTTTGATGTATTTATTACCGTTCCACTGATTCCGCTCCAGTCATTACCATGAGCCCGTTCTTCCCAATTAAGGGGCCACCAACCTCCTGTGTTGCCCAGCCAGAGAATTAGCCAAATATACAGACAGACATTCAGTGAAAAAATATCACATTTATTGATTAAGACAAGTCAAAGGCTTTGGGTTGGGAGTAGGCCTAGGGTACTGAGTGACTGAGTGAAGAGCAAAATAATCAATTTGTTAAGCTACATAAAATGCTGGCAAAATGTTCTAATCAGATATAATACATGATCAAACTAGACAAGATGATCGTGAGCAGCACTCACATCAACTTAGCTAACATTTCCACAGCCTAATTGTAGCATAATCAATATCCAAACGGAGATTCAATGAAAAGAAAAAACGGACATGATTGATTTATCAAGGCGAGTCCCCACGCTTGTCTCAAAGCAGCGTGAAGCAATGCTGAAATCATTGAACATGTGATGACTTTGGGAGTTTCAATAAGAAACAATTTGATGCCTTCAATTGCATTAGCCTACTTTATTCCAGTATTCTCGTCATTCAGTAATATTTATTCTCACGTTAATTCTGTATGGACACATCCAATTGTGGTTAAGAAATCAGTGCATGTGTTTGGCTACGTGACGTGATGGGTGAAGTGACATGCCTCGCCAAGTTTACAACTGGCAGGAGGATGGTTAACGGGCGTTGCCTAGCAACCGTCTTAGAGCTTAAGAGCATAGTGCGTGCTAATGCTGCCACAGCATTACGACAACATTTCATACCAAGCCTTAGGCAGAACTTTACCGCAATCGTGACTAGGTTGGTTGGTGGATATAAAAGTAGATGCTTTCTTGCCATCAATACCTTTCAGATATAAAGATAAGTCCGCAAAAACTTGTCAGGATGCTAAAGTTGGAAGAAAAAATGGCTCGGTTTGAAAGGTTTTATTAGAGTCAAATAGAATCATAACAACTTCAAGAATCTGCTTTGTTCACTTTGATCAATCAAGTTTTATGCCCTTGTCTTCCTCCATAAGATGAACCACCAGATGGGTGATAAGACGATGTTCCCAGTCAGTTCCTCGCAGGCTTAGACTCATCACAGGGTTCTTCTCAAAACGACGGGCCGCATGGTTTCTGTTCTCCACGCTCCTCAGGCCTGACCCTAATCTGTGTTCGGCACCTCTGTGGGGGCCCCAGGTGTTGTTACAG
>NW_019942796.1:206726-208211 GCF_002910315.2 Salvelinus sp. IW2-2015 | reverse complement strand
CCACAGGGACATTTTTAATCCTTTAATAGCAAGCCTTTAGTGTTCCCTCTTGAGCCACACTCTAGTTGCACTCCAAAATAAACGTGAGGAGGACCCTTATATTGTTCCTCTCTCGATGCTTCCTCAACCAATTAGTCATGAAGCAAACCGCTCAGATTGTTCAATATCACTGGCTTCAGTCCTTCCCTGGACTGATCCCTAGTATTCTAAGTGTGAAAAGGGGGGGCACTTCAACATAAATCTTAAAGGCTCAAGGAAAATGAAATTCTGTAAGTAGAGAACATAGTTGCTGTTGAAGAGGTGACAAGAAACTCTTGTTGACCATAGCTGTAGTATCAGACACACACTAGCCCGGAGTAACAGACCACAAAGTGTTTAACAATCACATTACTTCAACCAATTCACTCTACACAGGCAACAGACTGAGAGTAAAGAGTCCTACGACCCGCTACCTATTATCTAGAAGTCCTTGCTGATAGTGCTCTCAAACTAAACATAATGTCCCGTTCCTCCGTCAGAGCTGACTTCTCTTCTATCAGCACGTCTCTCAAATAGCCAGTCATGTCAGTTCTTGTGGCAACTTCACCTCCTCATATGTCAATGCAATCATGTTAATAACTACCACGTTATGAGATACGGTAAATTAAACATGTTTCTTTATGGGGCTAGTTTCTAGATACTGTATTTAAACACAAAGTCTATATGATCACTTACAATTCAATTATGTTTAATGTTGGAGCAGGGTAATCATTATCCTGCTCCCATAGGAATGCAGCATTATCATTTCTAGTTCTAGTCTGAAGTTCTGAACTCTGTTCCACCGCAACTAGGGAACAGATTCCAACATATTTATCGGGATGAATAATGAAAATTCCCAGAATTCTGTTTGTTAGAATGCATGCTTGGCCACGTTAATATCTAGGAGCGTGAGAGTAAGAGAGTGAGAGTGAGAGTGAGAGCGAGGCATAAATTTATTTGAAATTCAGCCCTTATGTCTCTTCATTTCAAACAAAACTATTCCTAAAATGGTGGTTTAAACGGGGAAAGAGAAAAGTAGCCTTAGTGGATACAGTATATACAGAATATTGAAAGGTTCAGAGGAGCAGTGCACTTTGAAACAATCTCCTATGTTCAGTAAATGTCTGTTCTGAGAAATGGAAACAGACACCCTATAGCATAGTAACAAGGTCAACAAAACCCCCAAGAATAAAGTGTCAGCAAATTGGCTTGTAATCAAGTCTCAGACATCTCTTACTGTGAAAACCATCAACAGACAGTAGAAATGTGTTTGTGTGTGTGTGTGTGTGTGTGTGTGTGTGTGTGTGATGTGTGTGTGCTGTGTGTGCTCGTGTGTGTGTGATGTGTGTGTGGTGTGTGATGTGTGTGTGTGTAGTGTGTGTCGTGTGTGTGTGTGTGGTGTGTGTGGGTGTGTGTGTGTGTGTGAGCGTGTGGAGCGTAGTAGTGTGGCGTGTGTGGCGTTCATGC
>NW_019942796.1:189442-206352 GCF_002910315.2 Salvelinus sp. IW2-2015 | reverse complement strand
ATGCATGCGTGTGTGCGTGTCGTATTTCTCCTTACCTGCTTTTCACAGACCGTCAAAGCCGAAAAGAAAAAGACGCCCGGAAAAATAGAGCAATTTTTAAAAGAGTTTAATGATCCATTTGGAGTTCATCATTTTTAATCATGTATTAACGATGTGCATTAGAATATTCACGATATGTTGACAAGACGATCATATTTGTAGGAGCTTTGTGCAAGAAGTTGAAAGACAAAGGCGATTAGAAAAACGGATTACTGCCAAGGTAGCAGCTACTTTTCCTGGGGTCCGGCAAAATGAAGGCAGTTATACAATTTTAAAAACATTGCAATACACTCATTACATAATTCACAACACACTAAGTGTGTGACCTTAGGCCCATACTCCACTACCACACATCTACAATGCAAAATCCATGTGTATGTGTTGGTATAGTGCGTATGTTATCATGTGTGTGTATGCATGTGTCTTTGCCTATGTTTGTGTTACTTCACAGTCCCCGCTGTTCCATAAGGTGTATTTTTACCTGCTTTTTAAATCTGATTCTACTGCTTGCATCCGTTACCTGATGTAGAATAGAGTTCCATGTAGTCATGGCTCTATGTAGTACTGTGCGCCTCCCATAGTCTGTTTTGGACTTGGGGACTGTGAAGAGACCTCTGGTGGCATGTCTTGTGGGGTATGCATGGGTGTCCGAGCTATGTGCTAGTATTTTAAACAGACAGCTCAGTACATTCAGCTTGTCAACACCTCTTACAAAAACAAGTAATGAGGAAGTCAATCTCTCTTCCACTTTCAGCCATGAGAGATTGACATGCATGTCATTAATGTTAGCTCTCCGTGTACTTTTAAGGGTCAGCTGTGCTGCCCTGTTCTGAGCCAACTACAATTTTCCCAAGTCCCTCTGTGTGGCACCTGACCACACGACTGAACACTAGTCCAGGTGCGACAAAACCAGGGCCTGTAGGACCTGCCTTGTTGATAGTGTTGTTAAGAAGGCAGAGCAGCGCTTTATTATGGACATTGTCCCCATCTTAGCTACTGTTGTATCAATATGTTTTGACCATGACAGTTTACAATCCAGGGTTACTCCAAGCAGTTTAGTCACCTCGGCTTGCTCAATTTCCACATTATTCATTACGAGATGTATTTGAGGTTTCGGGTTTAGTGAATGATTTGCCCCAAATACAATGCTTTTAATTTAGGAAATATTTATGACTATCTTATTACATGCTACCTATTCCGAAACTAACTGCAGCTCTTTGTTAAGTGTTGCATTAATTTCAGTCGTTATAGTAGCTGTGTATGGTGTTGAGTCATCCGCATACATAGACATTCTGGCCTTACTCAAAGTCAGTGGCATGTCGTTAGTAAAGATTGAAAAAAGCAAGGGGCCTAAGCAGCTACCCTGGGGAATTCCTGCTTCTACCTGGATTATGTTTGAGAGGCTTCCATTAAAGAACACCCTCTGTGTTCTGTTAGACAAGTATTTCTTAATCCACATTATAGCAGGGGGTGTAAAGCTTTAAAACATAAGTTTTTCCAGCAGCAGACTATGATCGATAATGTCAAGAGCTGCACTGACGTCTAACAAGACAGCCCCCACAATCATTTTTTTCATCAATTTCTCTCAGCCAATCTTCAGTAATTTGTGTAAGTGCTGTGCTTGTTGAGTGTCCTTCCCTATATACGTGCTGAAAGTCTTTTGTCAATTTGTTTACTGTGAAATACTAGCATTGTATCTGGTCAAAAATGTATTCCCTTCAATACAAAATGAGAACAAGTATTGTTTTATTTAAGAGACGTCTTGTAAAGCTGTCTCCATTGTCATTTCAAACTGCCTCATATTGTTCTGTGACATGTCCTATAATATCTCAGTCTACGGGGAAAATTCAGTTGCTTCTACATTTCCAGGTCTTTTATAATAAAAGGCCTTTGTGTGTGTTGTTGTTGTACAGCAAGCCAGAGAGGCTCAAATAATTACTTTCGTCTATTGACTTGAATGGTGACTGACTGGAGAGTCCACTCCACAGTAGACAGATCCAGGTCTTAATGAATTATCTTCTGGTCTAGTGCACATACACATAAAGTAACATTGTAATTAATGTCTGGTATCTCTGGGATCAATTTGCATTTAACCTAGATTTAAACTCAGAGTGAATTGTGGCGCATTGTTATCCACACATGCATATGACAGTGAAAGGGTGGCAGCATTTATCAATGTGGAGCAATATTGTAGCATCTCTTTCATTTGATTCAACATAAGCACATAGACAAGTAAACATCATATCATTAGCATTTACGCTAAGAAATCTTGAGGATATCATTTACACCTGATACAACAACACCACCTAAAGTAGAACCTCAAACGTCCCTATACAAACTAACCAACACCGTTCCACTTCCTTGCTTCTACTCCAAAATGCATGAACCAAGCCATATATCACCATCTTCACATTTCTACTCATGTCCCAGACGTGCAAACAAAGGAGCCTCCTGAGACGTGGGGCACGACCTGCCCCCTCATCCTCCATCCCCTCCACCCCCACACCTCCCCACGGCAGGCAGGCCCTGCCCAGTGGGTCACCTAGTTCTGCACGGGGGCTTGCTTTCCCAGGCTCATTAACAGACAGGAGACAGGGGGCTGGGGGCTGTTGGCTGGGGGCTGGGGGAGGGAAGGAGTCTTGCCGCATGGCCCTTCTGGGACGGGGACCATTACTTTCAGGTGAACTGGTTTACATGGGGGCCAAACTCACTTTTCAGACATCTAGCCTGAGGAACCCCCCGGCCTGGCCTGCCCTACACCCCACTCCACCCCTCTACAACTCCACCCCTCTAACCCTCTACCCCTCTACCCTCCACCCCTCTACCCTCTACCCTCTACCCTCTATCCCTCTATCCCTCTACCCTCTATCCTCTATCCCTCTACCCTCTACCCCTATCCCTCTACCCTCCACCCTACCCTACCCTCTATCCCTCACCCTCTATCCCTCTACCCTCTACCTATCCCTCTACCCTCTACCTCTAACCCTCTCATCTCTACCCCTACCCTCTATCCCTCATACCCTCTACCCCTCTATCCCTCTACCCCGTCTATTCCCTCTACCTCTCCACCCTCTATCCCTCTACCCTCTACCCTCTCATCCCTTACCCCTCTACCCTCCACCCTCTAGGCCCTCTATCCCTCTACCCTCTACCTCCCACCCTCGTACCGCCTATCCCTCTACCCTCCACCCCTCTATCCTTCTACCAACTCTATCCTCTACCCTCTACCCTTACCTCTATCCCTCATCCTCTATCCCTCTACTCCTCTATCCCTCTACCCCTCCACCCTCACCCCTCCAACCCTCCACCCCTCCATCCCTCTACCCCTCCACCCCTCACCCCTCCAACCCTCCACCCCTCCATTCCTTCTACTCCTCCACCCCTCCAACCCTATCACCCCTCTATCCCTCTATCTCCTCTACCCTCCACCCCTCTATCCCTCTACCCCTCCAACCCTCCACCTTCCACCCCTCTATACCTCTATTCCTCTACCCCTCCACCCACCAGCGTAGGCTAGGGCTATGCCCCCCCTCACACACACACAGACCACACACACACAAAGATGACAGACAGATGCATGACAAATACCCACAATCCTCTTCATCAACTTAGCCCTTAGGTTTGGTGTGCTCATTAAAAACAATCACTCCCAATCTAACAAGCAGGATGATGGTGGCAGGGAAACATCAATTAACCTCGGTGACCTCAGTTGTATCTCAATGTATTTCAATCTATTTCTACAAGTAATTTAGATAATATAGTTGCCATTGTATTAATGGGGAAGATTCAGGACACCTCATATCTAGCCATAGCCATTGCTTAAAACATGAATGGAGATACAGTACATTGTAGATGTGCTACCTTGTTCCAACTGGTAATACAGAGAGAGAAACACCTATCAATGTGCTGTGTTGAATAGAGAGAGGCACAAACAGCCAACGAGTGAATACAAAGGGAACCTTTCAAGTCCATCTTGGCTGATGTAATACAATTGACACATGGAGTCAGTGCTGGATTGTGGGGCTCTGTCACCTCCCTTCACTGTAAATGAATCAATTACAGCCCAACCTAATCCTGTTAGAGCGATGAAATGACTGCATACCTCCCCGTGGGCAGGTGCTGCGTGCCAGGCTCAAGGGCTCATTTAGACGCAGGCAAAATCAAATCAAACAGAGGCTTATATCATCAACATTATACAGACTAGACTGTCATCAGAAACCAGCGGTGTGCGTTATGTGTTTGTTCTTTTGTAATGAAATTCATTCAAAATGCTACAGTTTTTTTAACAGAAACTTTGATTTCTGAATCTCATCGCACAACAAGCATGTTGATCTGAAACAGTCTGATGGATAGAACAAGTAGCATTTCCCACAACCAGAAACATCTCCCTAACCTCGACGTGTTCACTCTCTCTCTATTTCCTATTCTCTTCTTTCCTTTAGAGGAGGCATTGCTCATACTGGTTATTTTCAAACCTCGTCACTCCTTTATGCAAATCCTAACAAAGGTAGAGCAGCTTGTAAACTCTAGTTTTACCGTCAGGTATAACTGTTCCTGTTAGTACTTTACAGGACAAATAAAGAGGGTATGAGGGGGGGGGGGGGATAACTAACACTGTCTTATGGTTCCACTGTTCCACTGGTTGAGGGCCCTGGTTCTGCTACAGCACGCTAAGCTACAATCTGTCTAGCGGGGGCTCCCGGCATTCTGAAGCACCTTGTCAGCTATCGCCTGACCCACACACTGAGGAGTGCCTGGGGGGGAAATAACGGAACAAAACAATGACAGAGGGCTTGTGTGCAGCCAAGAGGAGAAACAGGAGGGAGGGAAAGAGAGAAACGTAGAAAGAGAACCCCCCCCCCTTCCCTCCACCATGGGCCGGCCCGCTCTCTGCTCTGCTCATGTTAACCACGTTTGACGGGCCGCACAAAAAGGGACACCTCGGGTACCATGACGCAACCTGTACCCTTCCTCTGCTCTGCAGCCCACCTCCCCCTACCCTCACACTCCCCATCTCCACCCAGACATGAAATACAGGGGACAGTCCCACTGAAGCACCCGATGAAGTGCACAGAAAAGAGCGCAACAATTTGTCATTGGGATGTAAGGGCTTGGCGCTTTAGGAGTTGGAAAGACATGTTACATTGTAGGGAAGGGAGGGGCAGAGGTAGGCTTTTAGAAGTAACACATTTAATAATTCATATTATACAACGGTGGGTCAAATCCTGTATGCTGATTGGTTAAAACCACATTCCAGTCAGTGTCTATTCCACAAGTTACTACCGGCTAAGGCTATGATGTTGAAATACCTATTCACTATTCCATCTCACTGCGCAATCCACTATCTCATCAGCCCAGCCAGGCAATTTATAAACTTGATCTCAACTGTAAAAAGCATCTAGACATTATCTCCCATTTCTTTTAGACTAGCATTTGGTTTTCAACAGCCGAGATTTGTATTAACCTTGCTGTCTGCCTCTCCGACATTTGCCACATTGCTTCAATATCGACATTCGTTCCTGCTTGTCCCATAGTAATAAACGTGTTGGGAGTCAGGACGAGACAGTCTGGCAGCTTTTCTCAGCCAGTCATAATCATGAATCAGTATCATTTGTCTGGATATACAGTACCAGTCAAAAGTTTGGACACACCTACTCATTCAAGGGTTATTCTTTATTTTTACTATGTTCTACATTGTAGAATAATGATGAAACAGTATGAAAAAATTAATAAAAAAAATATTTTAAAAATATGTCAATCATTATTTGAATATGTTGGTAACCCGTTGTATGAAAGTGATAATGAGTGAATACCCCTATAGGGCTAAACCCTTAGAATGCATTATCTACTAAGCTAACATATGAAATTGTTTTAAGACGGTCATAAAATGTATCACTTAGCCATTTGATTTATATTTTTAGGATCCCTGTAGGTATAGAAAAAACAATATGAAATATTGAATTTGGCCTTTACTACTATAGCCCATAGAAACACATTGAATAGCACATTCATAAAAGCCATAACAGAAATTCTAAACAATGAATCATAAGGAACAAAGATTTGAAGTGTCTGTCCTATATCTGAGAGGTATAAGAAAACGTATAAAAAAATAAATGTTTGGACATCGGTCTGGACAGTCGGTTTTGTAAGAAGACCTCTTCGAAATATGGACATCTGCGACAGAAGGTTCAGCTGTAGCTCACACGGTTCGGGTATTACAGATGCATTTGTGACGATTTTCTTGACTGCATGTGTAGAAAAAGGCAGCTTTCACAAGCCGCATGTCATGTAATAGGTGTACACTTTATATTGGCGGAAAGAGGGGATTGAGTTGCAGCCACAACAATAAACGATAAGTCTCTAGCACAAACACACAGGGAGATATTCAATATTCAAATTGATGTCGCCGTGTGACGCACAGCAGCGTGAATCGACTCTAAGGGGGTATTAGCACACAAAATAGAAATGGAAAGAAATGTAATGTCTTTGTGCCAAACTCTTTTTCCATATGACTGTAAATGACAAATGAGTCGGTTTGGATGCATTGTCTCATTGAGGGCTCAGTTGGAGTCTTGTTTTCTGTAACATACAGTATGATGATGTCCTATACTATAATGAGTCAAGTCCAATTACAGATCATTTGTCTAGACTAGAACCATCACACACAATGAAGAAAATAAAACGTTTAGATGTACTACCCATTATTAAACTGCATTAGTACACTATTAGAACAAACAGCTACTATTAACAAGGTCATAAAGGTAACATTGTCTTGGAGGACTACTCTTACAACACGGGAACAACAGCCTTTACACCAGGTATTTGTCACGTTGAAAATAAAATTGTAGTTGGTCAATGCAATCGCGTAGATGTAATGTAATACATCTGACTCTAAATAAATCGGATAGCGAGGCCTTTTAAAATGCATCCATCTCTACACCATATGTCCGTTTAGGAGAAATAAACTACGCTGAACTTGGGGAGTATAGCTATCACCCACAGCACCCACTCACAATTCAGCTGAGCCCCAAAGGGTGGGGGGCAAAGAGGCCTGTAGTACTACAATTTTCAGCTCTGTCACAGCTTTGACGCCTGGTAGGACACACAAAATCACCTGCCCCATCTCCAGAGTGTTGGACCCCACACCCCCACCCTTCTCTGACCAGCATTCCACACCATCAGGGGGTCCTCCCATGGCTACCTTTACCCGGTCACCCCATGCCCCCAAAAACCCCCGGACACCCTTAGCCCCCGAGCCCTCATACAACCCCCCCCCCCAGCCCTCGTAATCCCACTGCAAAAACAGTTAGGCTGTGCAAAGACAACGCACGAGACTTCTCACACACAGACAGGTCCCAGCTAAGGTGCACAACTGATTAGGCCCATTGCGTGGGAACTGGAAGAGAGAATCTGTGAAAGAAAAACTATTGAAATGCATATGGGACTTTTCTCAAAATGAAAACCTGGCATATTGACGTGTCATTTTGTATGAGAGAGGAGATTTCAGGTTAACTGGTCTGTGAAAAGACAAGTAGTTTTCGTCTGATGAGCACTAAAACTTTCCACTACAATATACAGTTGAAAGTCGGAAGTTTACATACACCTCAGCCAAATACATTTAAACTCAGTTTTTTCACAATTCCTGACATTTAATCCTAGTAAAAATTCCCTATTTAGGTCAGTTAAGATCACCACTTTATTTTAAGAATGTGAAATGTCAGAATAATTAGTAGAGAGAATGATGCATTTCAGCTTATTTTCTTCATCACATTCCCAGTGGGTCAGAAGTTTACATACACTTAATTAGTATTTGGTAGCATTGTATTTAAATTGTTTAACTTGGGTAAAATGCTTCGGGTAGCCTTCCACAAGCTTCCCACATGAGTTGGGTGAATTTCTGGCCCATTCCTCCTACCAGAGTTGGTTGTAACTGAGTCAGGTTTGTAGGCTCCTTGCTCGCACACACTTTTTTCAGTTCTGCCACAAATTTTCTATGGGATTGAGGTCAGAGCTTTGTGATGGCACTCCAATACCTTGACTTTGTTGTCCTTAAGCCATTTTGCCACAACTTTGAAGTATGCTTGGTGTCATTGTCCATTTGGAAGACCCATTTGCGACCAAGCTTAAACTTCCTGACTGATGTCTTGAGATTGTTGCTTCAATATATCCACATAATTTTCCTGCCTCATGATGCCATCTATTTTGTGAAGTGCACCAGTCCCATTTGAAGCAAAGCACCCCCACAACATGATGCTGCCACCCCCGTGCTTCACGGTTGGGATGGTGTTCTTCGGCTTGCAGGCCTTACCCCTTTTTCATCCAAACATAACGATGGTCATTATAGCCAAACAGTTCTATTTTGGTTTCATCAGACCAGAGGACTTTTCTCCATGTGCAGTTGCAAACCGTACTCTGGCTTTTTTTATGGCGGTTTTGGAGCAGTGGCTTCTTCCTTGCTGAGCGGCCTTTCAGGTTATGTCGATATAGGACTCGTTTTACTGTGGATATAGATACTTTTGTACTTGTTTCCTCCAGCATCTTCACAAGGTCTTTTGCTGTTGTTCTGGGATTGATTTGCACTTTTCGCACCAAAGTACGTTCATCTRTWGGAGACAGAACGTGTCTCCTTCCTGAGCGGTATGACGGCTGCGTGGTCCCATGGTGTTTATACTTGCATACTATTGTTTGTATAGATGAACGTGGTACCTTCAGGCGTTTGGAAAGAAATACATCCACAGGTACACCTCCAATTGACTCAAATTATGTCAATTAGCCTATCAGAAGCTTCAAAAGCCATGACATTAGTTCTGGAATTTTCCAAGCTGTTCAAAGGCACAGTCAACTTAGTGCATGTTAACTTCTGACCCACTGGAATTGTGTGAATTATAAGTGAAATAATCTGTCTGTAAACAATTGTTGGAAAAATGACTTGTGTCATGCACAAAGTAGATGTCCTAACTGACTTGCCAAAACTATAGTTTGTTAATAAGAAATTTGTGGAGGGGTTGAAAAACGAGTTTTAATGACTCCAATCTAAGTGTATGTAATCTCCTGACTTCAACTGTATATGTTATTTTTATAAATGTGAAGAAAAAAAAATACAAATGGTTAAAACAATTTTCAAAACTAAGGAAAAATAATCTTTTCCTAATAGGTATGTCTCATAGCAACAAGAATGCACTGTAGATTTCTGATGTAATGAATATGACCCTGCTAGAGCTGCGTTGCACCAACCCTAACAGTGACAACACTTATATCCACACAGACAATGTCATCCCAGCACCCCTCTTTTCCTTTGTTCCCGGCTTAACCAAACTCCGCCATCACGCCGCTTTAGCTCAGACCGTGGACAGCCCTAACCCCATCAGGCCCTGCCTGTCATATGCGTGCGTGTGTGTGTGTGTGCGTGCGTGCGTGCGTGCGTGCGTGCGTGCGTGCGTGCGTGCGTGCGTGAGTGTGAGAGGGCAAGAAAAAATAAAAGAAATTGGTAATGTGTGGTTGATGCAATTGTCTCATGCTTAATCTGTGAATGTGCTGTGTTTGAACAGATGCTTAATGTCAGAACTTCACATTCAGAAAAAGAGAGATATAGAGATAAAGAAAGAAAAAAACTGCTGAAGGGGACAGCCAAGCTAAACATTGAAAGGTGTTTCATCATTGATCGACGCAAAAGATTATGCTGGACCTGGCTATGACGTCAGACTCTATTTTAACATACAGAATAAATGTAATACATATAACCGTATAAGACCACTTCCTGTCTTGTTCAGGCATAAACTCCCCCTGTGCCTTTTTTGTTGTTCAGGATAAAGATGAGAATTCAAGGGGAGGAGCATCGAATGTGTAACAACAAGCAACTCTCCCCTTTCCTACCCAATATGTACCTCCCTCCTCTACCTCCTATCCCCGCCCTGTGCTACAGCTGCTTGCCAGAGCAAAGCCCTAATTGCCAACATGCCATTCTGCCTCCATAATACAAACAGGGGCCATTCTGCCTCCATAATACAAACAGGGGCCATGCTGCCTCCATAATACAAACAGGGGCCATGCTGCCTCCATAATACAAACAGGGGCCATGCTGCCTCCTAATCAAAGCGGGCCATGCTGCCTCCATATATACACACAGGGGCCATGCTGCTCCATATACAAACAGGGGCATGCTGCCTCCTAATACAACAGGGCGCTGCTCCAATACAAACAGGGGCCATGCTGCCCCTTATACAACGGGGCCATGCTGCCTCCATATACAAACAGGGGCCATGCTGCCTCCATCTAATACAAACAGGGGCCATGCTGCCTCGTATACAACAGGGCCATGCTGCCTCATAATACAAACGGGGCCATGCTGCGCTCCATAATACAAACAGGGGCCGATGCTGCCTCCAGTAATACAAACAGGCCATGCTGCCTCCATATCACAGGGCCATGCTGCCTCCATATACAACAGGGGCCATTGCTGCCTCCATTAATCAAACAGGGCCATGCTGCCTATACACAGTACCAGCCATTTACAACAGGGCCATGCTGCCTCGTAATACAAACAGGCATGCTGCTCATTTATACTACAGGCTGTCTCTGTAATACAAACAGGGCCATGCTGCCTCCGATACACAACAGGGGCCATGCTGCCTCCGTATACAAACAGGGGCCTGCTGCCCTCCGTACAAAACAGGGGCCATGCTGCCTCCCTATTCAAACAGGGGCCATGCTGCCTCCATTTACACAACAGGGGCCATGCTGCCTCCTAATACAACAGGGCCTGCTGCCCTCATTTACAACGGGCTGCGCTCCATCCAGCTGCCATCCTACATAAAACAGGGGCCATGCTGCCTCCATATCAAACATGGCCATGCTGCCTCCTAATTACAAACAGGGCCATGCTGCCTCCCACTATTATACAAACAGGGCCTGCGCTCCGAACAACACGGGCCATGCTGCCTCCATATGCATCAAACAAGGCCATGCTGCCTCCTATACAAACAGGGCCATGCTGCCTCCATATACAACAGGGCCATGCTGCTCCCCTTATACATCAGGGCCATGCTGCCTCCATAATACAAACAGGGCCTGCTGCCTCCCGTAATACAAACAGGGGCCCTTCTGCCTCCTAATACAAACAGGGCCATGCTGCCTCATAATACAAACAGGGCCATGCTGCCTCCTATATACAACAGTGGCCATGCGCCTCCATTATACAAACAGGGGCCATGCTGCCTCCGTAATACAAACAGGGCCATGCTGCCTCCTTACAAACAGGGGCCTGCTGCTCCATTAATACAACAGGGGCCATGCTGCCTCCATTAATACAAACAGGGGCCATGCTCTGCTCCATATACAAACATGGGCCATGCTGCCTCCATTATACAAACAGGGGCCATGCTGCCTCCGTAATACAAACAGGGGCCATGCTGCCTCRATTATACAAACAGGGGCCATGCTGCCTCCATTATACAAACAGGGGGTGCATTAAGCGGCGCGCTCATTTGCGAGGAGGACGGCTGAGAAGGTGCCACACATGAATATTTCATTAAGTCTAATTGCGCAGGATCACTCCTTTATGGTAAAACCAGAGAGATGGCAAGTCATTAGGAATGCAGTCGTCTGTACTGTAAAACTCCAAACATTAAGATGCCCTGTGATTTTGTCTGCTTAGACGGTACGATAAGAAGTCTGGATGAGTGGCACACACCTCGCAGTGCCAAGTCTCTTTGGTACAGTATACAACAATACACCAGCCATCTGAGTGATGGAAGAACCACATCGGTTGGATCACGCCTGAAATGACACACAGAATTAAAGACGTCTGATCTGAAACTGTCACGCAACTGGCCTTTTTACAAATCTTTTAACTCACTTCTGAAGACAGAGTTCCCCAACCATACTACAATCCAACCCCACAGCAGGGAGAAAAAAGTGCTCACATTTCCTTCAAATAAAACTGTATGCGTCCTCTTTGACAGGAATGTCAGTTCCAATACCCCTGAGTGGGGGGACTAACACTAGGAAGGGGATCATTTAGCTGTGGAATAGAAAGACAGGACACCCTCTGAGATAGGACACAAGCAGCCCACGCCTGAGGTTGTGACTGAGCAGATCAGATTGAGGATCTATTGGGAGGGAGGGAGGACTGGCTCYGAAGTCAGCAGTCAGCATCATCGCGGTGGCTGAGGCCCAGCTCAGGCCTGGCTTCCATGAGCACTGCACATCCTCATTACTTTAATTGCTAGATCTGTGACCAGGAAGTTGTGTCCTTTCATCCCTGACTGGAACCCCTGCTGATGTACCCTCAGGAGCATTACGGACGATCCAATAGGAGGACAGGACAGTGAATTGGTAGTGTTAACCTAACGCTGCAGAGAGAGAGAACCCCTGCATGGGAAACAAAGGATGTCTCCAAACCAACCAGGACAGATTCCAAAACAAGAGAGGGGATCGGAAACAAGGGACGAGGACAGGAGGCGCTGGCATGGGCCTGTCTGGCTGGGGCCTGTCTGGCTGGGGCCTGTCTGGATGGGGGATGAGGATGGAAGAAGCAGGATGGAGAATGGGTGCTGTCACCATGACTAATCCCATCACCCTGTTGGTTGTGTTTGTCACCTGGGAGGTGTCTGGGTGACATTTGGTAGTGACAGCACCGGGAACAGCTACGGCTCAGAGGAGCCTGGGCCCCAGTCAGAACCTATTAGAGGACCAAATTTACCTCTCCAGATGTCTCTTTAGCCACCTCATTGTCACAGCACTACAAACTAGCAACACTGCCCAAAAGCTGATCATCAAGGGAATTAAACTACATGGTGTTGTTGTTTTTTTTGTCCCGGTAGCTGTCATGTAAATGGCCAGATCTGTCTGGGTGGTGAGGTTTCACATCCACACTATTCATGCCGGGTTATAGGTTCAGCGAATGATTATAAAGCAACACTAATGCAATTCCAGTGACGGCAGTATTTGAGATCTTTCGGTTGCTATACAGATGTCGGATCTCAATTTGATCATCCTGTTGCTTTCCTGCAATGCAAGACATTTAAAACTTGTAGTGTATTTGAGGTTTTAAAAGGCTTCTGAAGTTTGGAATTTCCTCTTTGAAATTTCAGTCTTGATTTTCCCTTATGAAAAATGTATCAACCCCTTTCCAAAAACTGACCATTAATTCTAATCCACATAATTGTTCACATTTCCTGTTGCTGCAGGATTATTTTCCTGCTGTAGAAAACTTGCAGTAGAGGTCCTAAAGCGTACTGATCTAGTTCAGATGAGGGCTAACAGAAGAGGGCTAACAGAAGAGGGCTAACAGAAGAGGCCTAACAGAAGAGGGCTAACAGAAGAGGGCTAACAGAAGAGGGCTAACAGAAGAGGGCTAACAGAAGAGGGCTAACAGAAGAGGACTAACTACCAATTCACTGTCCTAACAGAAGAGGGCTAACAGAAGAGGACTAACAGAAGAGGGCTAACAGAAGAGAGGGACTGCAGACATCCAGAGACTAATCTCCAAAGAACAGTACTATTACTTCTACATGGAACAGTATATCTCTATTACTTCTACACGGAACAGTATATCTCTATTACTTCTACACGGAAAAGATATCTCTATTACTTCTTACACGGAACAGTATATCTCTATTACTTCTACACGGAACAGTATATCTCTATTACTTCTACAGGAACAGTATATCTCTATTACTTCTCACGGAACAGTATATCTCTATTACTCTACACGGAACTATATCTCTTACTTCTACAGAACAGTATATCTCTATTACTTCTACACGGAACAGTGTATATCTCTATTACTTCTACACGGAACAGTATATCTCTATTACTTCTACACGGAACAGTATATCTCTATTACTTCTACATGGAACAGTATATCTCTATTACTTCTCAAGGAACAGTATATCTCTATTACTTCTACATGGAACAGTAGATCTATATTACTTCTACATGGAACAGTATATCTCTATTACTTCTAACATGGAACAGTATATCTTATTACTTCTACATGGAACAGTAGATCTCTATTACTTCTACATGGAACAGTAGATCTCTATACTTCTACATGGAACAGATAGATCTCTATTACTTCTACATGGAACAGTAGATCTCTATTACTTCTACATGGAACAGTAGATTCTATTACTTCTACATGGAACAGTAGATCTCTATTACTTCTACAGGAACAGTAGATCTCTATTACTTCTACATGGAACAGTAGATCTCTATTTACTTCTACATGAACAGTAATCTCTATTACTTCTACAACGGAACAGTATATCTCTATTACTTCTACACGGAACAGTATATCCTATTACTTCTACACGGAACAGTATATCTCTATTACTTCTACAGGAACAGTATATCTCTATTACTTCTACACGGAACAGTATATCTCTATTACTTCTACACGGAACAGTATATCTCTATTACTTCTACATGGAACAGTATATCCTATTACTTTCTACACGGAACAGTATATCTCTATTACTTCTACACGGAACAGTATATCTCTATTACTTCTACACGGAACAGTATATCTCTATTACTTCTACATGGAACAGTATATCTCTATTACTTCAATGGAACAGTATATCTCTATTACGTTCTACATGGAACAGTAGATCTCATATTACTTCTACATGGAACAGTATATCTCTATTACTTCTACATGGAACAGTTAGATCTCTTTTACTTCTACATGGAACAGTAGATCTCTATTACTTCTACGGAACAGTAGATCTCTATTACTGTCTACATGAACAGTAGATCTCTATTACTCTACATGGAAAGTATATCTCTATTACTTCTACACGGAACAGTATATCTCTATTACTTCTACACGGAACAGTATATCTCTATTACTTCTACACGAACAGTATATCTCTATTACTTCTACATGGAACAGTATATCTCTATTACTTCTACACGAACAGTATATCTCTATTACTTCTACACGGAACAGTATATCTCTATACTTCTACATGGAACAGTATATCTCTATTACTTCTACACGGAACAGTATATCTCTATTACTTTCTACACGGAACAGTATATCTCTATTACTTCTACACGGAACAGTATATCTCTATACTTCTACATGGAACAGTATATCTCTATTACTTCAAATGGAACAGTATACTCTATTACTTCTACATGGACAGTAGATCTATATTACTTCTACATGGAACAGTATATCTCTATTACTTCTACATGGAACAGTATATCTCTATTACTCTACATGGAAAACAGTAGATCTCTATTACTTCTACATGGAACAGTAGATCTCTATTACTTCTACCATGGAACAGTAGATCTATTACTTCTACATGGAACAGTAGATCTCTATTACTTCTACAGGAACAGTAGATCTCTATTACTTCTACATGGAACAGTAGTATCTCTGAATTACTTCTACATGGAACCGTGAATATCTCTATTTACTTCTACATGGAACAGTAGATCTCTTATTACTTCTACATGGAACAGTATATCTCTTATTACTTCTACATGGAACAGAGATCTCTATTACTTCTACATGGAACAGTATATCTCTATTACTTCTACATGGAACAGTAGATCTCTATTACTTCTACATGGAACAGTATATCTCTATTACTTCTACATAGTAGTACCGACGATGTGCCAACTTTTGTCTGTAGTGTCCGAACCATTTGGGCTACAAACTAATATGACCACTCTATGGAAAGATGAGACTCTCACGAACACGATGGTGTTCCGTTTCACTCTACGACTCGTCTGAATGTCACCGGGTACCGGACTCGTCTGAAGGTCACCGGGTACCGGACTCGTCTGAAGGTCACCGGGTACCGGACTTGTCTGAAGGTCACCGGGTATAACCGGTACCGGTAAAAAAAATTATGGAAGTATGGAGGTAGTTTTATGTGTTCAAAAAACAAAAATATTTCCTGAGCATTCTTATATCTCCTAGATATAGGACAGACACTTTAAAACTTTATTCCTTATTTGACATTTTGTCAAAGTCTGTTTTGCCATTTATAAATGTGTTATTGAATGTGTTTCTATGGGATATAGTAGTAAAAGACTAATTCAATATTTAATCAAATAATACCTACAGGGGTCCTAAAATTCAAAATCAAATATATAAATGATCCATGATATGACCATCTTACAACAAGTAAATCCTGGTTGTATAGATCAGACTGGAACACTCGCTGACTGACAAAAAGAGCTCTCTGTGGGAGTGATTCACTCATACACGAAAGGTCATGACACCTTAATCCACCGATCCGTTATTGATTGTTCCATGTGTGTGTGACCTTGCCCTGGGCACCACACCACACAAATCAAGCCCACATATCCATGTTAAGGGATGGCCCATAGGTGTGTGTGCAAATGTTGTGATCTGGCTCAAACATGTTCAGTCAAAATATATACAGGCCTCGCTTAGAGACCACCTTATGCTCACTTTATGACTCATAACAGTGATAACATGCCAAAGAAAGATCAAGGAACACTACAATGAATTAACATGACACAATATCCAAGAATATATTTTCTGACAGAAAATTCATTCCAAAAAACAACTTCTAAAGCTGCTCAATTTAAAATAACTGAATAGTTTTTGTACTTGTACAGTATGGTTGTCATAAGGTTGTCATACAGAGCCCTGGTCCCCCCCTCCTCCCCCCCCCCCCACACACACACACACACACACACTAATAGTTGCACTGAACCATATTCCCATTCGTTATAACTGGGGCTGTTGTTTCGGTAGCCTGCAGTGACATACCTCATTACTGACCTTGGTAAATCCTAGCTGTTTAGGCTAAAGGCGATGTGGCCCCACAAAATGTCACGGGGTACTCTGTATTCACTCATGAAGAAAATGTGCCACAGGT
>NW_019942796.1:129968-180547 GCF_002910315.2 Salvelinus sp. IW2-2015 | reverse complement strand
AGAGGGCATGGCAGGAGCAGATGTAACAGTACCCAATCCCTCTACGGGCACCCAACCAGGCTTATCTTGGTGTGAGGTATAGAAATCACGTAAGAGGGAGGGGTCCAGAATGTGACGGCGGGGCACCCAACAGTGCTCCTCAGGCCCGTATCCTTCCCAGTCCATCAGGTACTGCCAGCCGCGACCCCGACGGCGCACATCCAAAAGTCGCCGGACGGTATAGGCAGGATGGTCATAGATGAGCCGAGGGGGTGGAGGAGCCGCTGCAGCAGGAGACTGGGGACTGGAGCAGACAGGTTTAATCAGGGATACATGAAAGGTAGGATGGATCCTGATAYAGGCTGGGAGTTTCAGGGGCACAGCAGAGGGGTTAATGACATGGTCAATTTCAAAGGGACCAATGAATCGGGGGGAAAGGTTCTTCGATCCCACTTTCAATGGCAGGTCCTTCGATGAGAGCCATACCTTTTGACCTGGGTGTAGACTGGAGCTGAGGCCCAGCGACYGTTGGCTTGGGACTGGGTCCTGTGAGAGGCACGAAGAAGGGCAGCCCGGGCCTTCCTCCAGGTACAGTGACAARGGCGCAGATGGTCCTGGACAGAGGGAACRGCAACCTCTTGGGCGGGGAACAAGGGGGATTGGTAACCCAGAGCACACTTGAAGGGTGACATACCTGACGAGGCGTTGGTGAGGGAGTTGTGGGCATTTTCAACCCAGGGTAGCTGAGCGCTCCAGGAGGAAGGGTTAGCAGAAGTCATGCAGCGTAGGGCAGTCGCCATCTCTTGGTTGGTCCGTTCGGTCTGGGGGTGATATCCAGAAGAAAGACTGACATTGATACCAAGAGCTGAACAGAAGGATCTCCATACCTGGGAGGTAAACTGGGGTCCTCTGTCGGAAACGATGTCAGTGGGAATTTGCATGCAGACAAWACACATGGGATACTAACAGGTCCGCAGTCTCCCTGGAGGACGGGAGCTTGGAGAGGGGAATAAAGTGAGCCACTTTGGAAACCCTGTCAATAACGGTGAGGATGACAGAGTTACCGTTAGATGGGGGAAGGCCAGGGACYAAGTCCAGAGCTATGTGTGACATGGGGCGACTCGGTATGGGAAGAGGGCGAAGCAGACCGGAAGTGGGTTTAGTGGAGGTTTTATTCCGGGCACAAACCGAACAGGCTGAGACAAACTCCCGGACATCTCACTCCATGGTGGGCCACCAAAAGRGTTGACGCAGGAAGGCAAGGGTCCAGTTCATACCAGGGTGACAGGTGAGGTGGGTAGAATGGCCCCACTGAAGAACATCAGAGCGAACACAATCTGGYACAAACAGAGCATTACTGGGACAAACAGAGCATTACTGAGCCTTGCGGATAAGGGACTCAATCTCCCAGGCGACAGTGGCAACGATGCAGGTGGATGGCACAATGGCTCCTGGCTCGGTACTCGTGTTGTCGGTGGTGAACTGGTGAGAGAGGGCATCAAGCTTGGTATTCTTCAAACCGGGGCTATAAGTGAGTGTGAAATTMAATRTACCGAAGAACAAGGCCCAGTTGGCTTTCCGAGAGTTCAGACGTTAGGCGATCTGTATGTAGGACAGGTTTTTATGGTCAGTCCACACGATGAAGGGGGGTACAGAGCCCTCCAGCCAGTGACGCCATTCTTCATGAGCCAGCTTAACTGCCAGGAGTTCCCGGGTTCCGATGTCAAAATTCCTCTCTGCAGGTGAGAGCTTACGGGAAAAGAATGCACATGGGTGGACCTTCTGATCAGAGGGGGAACGTTGAGACAGAACAGCACCTATCCCGGTGTCAGAGGTGTCCAGCTCCACAATGAACTGGAGTTCTGGGTCGGGCTGAGTAAGGACCGGAGCGGAGGTGAAGCGAAGCTTGAGTTCCAGGAATGCTGCCTCTGCCTCAGGAGTCCAGTGGAACGGAGTGGAGGTGGAGGTGAGAGTGGTGAGAGGTGCTGCCAGATGGCTGTAGTTGCGGATGAAACGTCTGTAAAAATGTGCAAACCCCAGGAAACGCTGTAGCTGCTTCAGGTTGGGGGCGCAGGCCAATCTTTGACTGCCATGACCWTGGTGGGGTCCATACGTAACTGTCCCTGTGCAATAATAMAACAAAGGAAAGACACCGAGGCAGCATGGAACTCACAGCTTTAACTTCTCTAGGGTAGGGGGCAGCATTCGGAATTTTGGATGAAATGCATGCCCAAATTAAACTGCCTGCTTCTCGGGCCCAATTGATATACATATAACTGGTAGATTTGGATCGAAAACACTCTGAAGTTTCCAAAAACTGTTAAAATAGTGTCTGTTGAGTATAACAGAACTGATTTGGCAGGCGAAAACCTGAGAAAATTCTTCAGGAAGTAGTTTTTTAATTTTTTTGTTTGTAGTTTTCTATTCAATGCCATTACAGTATCCATTGACTTAGGACTCAAATTGCAGTTTCTATGCCTTCCACTAGATGTCAACAGTCTTTAGAAATTGTTTCAGGCTTYTATTCTGAAAAATMAAGAAGTAAGAGCAGTCTSAATGAGTSGACCCTAAAGTGTCACAGAGCTTTTTCATGCGCGAGACGGAGAGAGTGCGTTTCTTGTTTACCTTTTAAATTGACGACGTTATTGTCCGGTTTAAATATTATCGATTATTTAGGCTAAAAACAACCTGAGGATTGAATATAAACATCGTTTGACACGTTTCCTCTCTTATGCGGACAAGGTGGTAGGCATTCCAGAAGTCAAATTTGGTTAACACCGTGGCATCATGGAGGGGGGCAAAAGCAGAGCTGATGAGTGGCAAGGGGTACTTGTTCTTTACTGTGATATTATTCAGCCCACGAAGTCTATGCACGGCCTCAGTGACCCATCCTTCTTCACAAAGAAAAACTCAGCACCCACCGGGGAGGAAGATGGCTTGATAAGTCCTGCAGCCAGAGAATCCTGGATGTACCTCTCCACAGCCTCTTGCTCGGGGCGAGAGAGGTTAAACAACCGGCTACTGGGGAGAGGGTCTGAGGGTCTGAAGGTCAATGGTGCAGTCGTACGGCCGATGAGGCGGCAGCGACAGGGTGTGATGCTTGCTYAACACAGGAGCTAGATCGTGATAATGGGGAGGAACTGATGACAAGTCCGGAGGTTCTAGAATGACCTTGGGCACAGACAAGGCAGAGGGGATGGCAGAATGTAGACAATTAGAGTGACAAAATGAACTCCAAGTGGTTACCTTTCAGGCGGTCCAGTCAATCTGTGGGTTGGGTAGCTTTAACCATGGATGGCAAAGAACCAGGGGAGAGTAAGGACAATCGATTATGTGGAAACTGATCTTTTCCTGGTGATTTCCAGAGAGACGCAGGATGACAGGGARGGTTCTCACAGACACGGGCGAGGAGCTTTCCATTGAGAGCGTTAGCATCGAGCGGTGAATCGAGTGGGACAGTGTCCAGGCRCAACTGGTTATTGACACCTCAGTCCAGGAAGCTCTTGTCGGTGCCCGAATCGATGAGAACAGACAGAGGAAAAGCCTGGCTCTGCCACACAAGGTTGCCTTCAAGTAGGMGTCTGGGGGAAGATGGGCAGGCGATTTGGCTAAACAGTATATCCCCCACTACTGCCGAGCCCCCTCTTTTGCTGGATGCAGGGAACAAGTGAAGACAAAGTGACCAACCTGGCCACAGTATAGGCAGTTCCTAGCGCTGATTCATCYTTGCCTCTCCTCTGGAGAGYGACYGGCCCGGCCGAGCTGCATGTGTTCAGGATCTGGAATAGCCTTGGGATGGGATGCAGTCGGAGAAGGAGGACAAGGCACTGAAGCAGATGTTATGGTGCATGCAACCCTACCTACCCTCTCCCTCCGACGCTCACGGAGACAGTTGTTGATGTGGATAGCGAGAGAGATGAGTTCATGAAGTCCATCAGGCTCATCCCTGGACACCAACTAGTCATTGAGGGTCTCCGTGAGCACATTCTGAAATGCTCCCTGAAGGGCCTCCTCATTCCAGCTGCTCTKATCAGCGAGGGCGCYAAACTCACYTGCCATCTCAACAACACTATAGGGGCATTGACGGAGYGACAGGAGTCGTTTAGCGGCATCATTACCGCAGACCGGGTGGTCGAAGACTTTCTTCATTATCTCCATGGCTCTGGAGTAGGAGTAGCAGATGGGGGACTGTCTCTCTCACACTGTCGTGAGCCAGGAGAGTGCTGCTCCATGGAGGCAGCAAATCAGAAAGGAAATCTTGGCCTGTTCGCTAGCATAAGAATAGGGCTGTTGCTCAAATAGTAGTAAGCATTGTACCAAAAAGGCTCTGCAAGCTCCGAGGTTGCCATCGTAACGGATTCGGAACGGCTCCCGGAGCGGAGAAGAATGACTTGGAACTGGTTGTGAGCTCTGGGCAAAGGGTATGCCCTGTAGGTCAGACAGGCTCTGTGAAAACTCATTGATGTGCTCCAGAAGGGTCTTTAGGGCTTGGTCATGTTGCTTGAGCAGGGCACCTTGGCCGGCGAGGGTTTGGTGGAGAGTATCAGAGTCTGCTGGMTTCATCTCTTTGGCCAGATCGTACTGTTACGCAGAGTGGAACAGGGGAACCCAAGAGCAGACTCAGACYAGGAGACTGGGATGAAGTAACCAAGGTATTTATTAAAACACAGGGGGGAAGATGGAGTGCAGGCCAGGGGAAGCTCGGGTGGGTTGCAGGAAACCAGGTGCGGAGGCTGAGACTGGAGCGAGAGGGGTTGAGACAGGGTAAGCAGGTCTGGAGGGGAATCCAAGGGAGTAGTAGAGTGGGGAATCCAGGACAGAGTAGCAGGATGACGAGACGTGGAACTGGAGACAGGGACCAGAGTCAGAGCGGCGGAACTGTAGCGGAGTGGAAAACAGCGTCAGGCAAGGAACAACAGTAACAAACGGCTAGAAGCGTAAATTGACTGAGCAGAGATTACGATCTGGCAGCGTGGAAGTGGCAGGGCTGAGTATTTGTAGAGGTATTGATTATGGAACAGGTTTCAGCTGGTGGGGATCTGCTCTTACTCCAGCACACCTGTCCCGCCCACAAAATCACACACACACACAGAGGAGAGGGAGAAAGTACTGGGGGAGTGGGGCAGGTCAAGGAGACACAGGATGAGCAGTAGAGGGCGTTTCAGGAGCAGATGTAACACAGACACATGTCTCCAGCAGCAAGGACAATGGCATGTTTGTGAGAAATGTAGCATGAATGGTACAGCAGGCACCCTGACACTGCTCACTGCTGATGATAGGAGCACACTTCCATTGAAACCCATTGTCTTGAGACAGTTATGGACCCACAGCATACTGGCCATGACAGCCATGCCTTCATTTGAATGTTGTGATAATCCTGAGATGAACCCATGTATTAAGTCTTATAACTCTGACTATATAATGTGTGCAAGACAACAACAAGACACTGCTGGTGCCTAGGCTCTTCTGATTTAATCGAACATGTCCAGTTTATTAGTGTTTGATCAGTCTTATTTATATTTACCTCACACACTTTAGTACACCAATTGTGGCTTTGAAAGCTGAAATAGTGTAAAAAAAAATAAAAAATAATAATATAATAATAATGAAAGAAGGCGAGGTTAATGGAGCGCTTTCGACAGCTGCTTCACACAACTGAACGACCCCTCACAGCTGGATGTGACGTATCGCAAAGGGGGGGGGGGGGAACTGCAACAAAGTTGTGCAGGCTGAGCATATCGAGTTGCACAGGGCCTAATGTGACCTCCGATTGTGACCAGGGAGTCACGGAGTTAAATGAGGTGGGGGGGGGGGAACATCCCAAGAGGAGAAGTATAGGCCTAACCACAAGATACTGTAGGCCTGTATGCAACAGGCCATACGGACAATTTGTAGGACTTACTCTATAAATAGTGAATTTCATTTACATAATAAATCGCATATTTCGAATATGAGGATTATGGAAAAACAAATAAACACAGATATCAACAGTTCTGGTTCTGCGTTCCTCTGCGATAATAAAATGCACGTGGTCCTCCAGACSTTATATAGCAGATATCCCTATGGGAATACTGCATCGGAGTGAAAGTTGTCCACAGGCAAAAAAAGATATTCAGACTGGCAAAAGTTCTAGTTCACAAGCAAAGGTATTTTGTAGTAGACTTTCAGTCTGAATGACTATATCCATTCTGAATAACACATATTTATTTATTTATTTATTAACACATATTTACACCAGACCACAACTGAGGGGACACATGTTTTGCTGTTGTTGCCCTACCATTAATGTCTTGCATRGACAGTATGCCTAGATGCATATTTTCAGGCAAATACAAGCGAAAAATAACAAATTGCATATTAAAATATAGACCTAGGAGGCTATGAAATTCTCCCGCAGGGAAGAAGSAATCCGTTTAAATGGGGGATGGAAACAAACATTTCCACATTAAAATGATCAATAATAAAAGTGGCCACCTGGGACAAACAACAGTAGCAGCAGTCCTCCGTTATAGCCTCTGACAAAACAATATTGTCAACATTATTTTTCTCTTCATTTTTGCCCACATTGACATTGGCTGAATGGTCTTAAAAATTTAAACAAAACCATTGCAATTCGAAAAATCACTTCTCATCTTGGTTTTTATAAAAACCGATCTGCGGTTAAAAGGAGCTGCAATACTTCCGTATCATCTTTATTGTTCAGAAACGTGCTCGACAGCAGTAAAGATCCTGAACAACATACTGAGTTCACTGAATCAATAAACAAATAAAAACTAGTAAACAAAATAAGTCGAATGAAAATGTTTGATATTAAAAAAAACTATATAATTTAAATGCAAAGATTGTTTCAAAAATACACGTTTAGCTGCAATAGTGCTATCAAACAAAATGAAAATTAAACAAACTACTGTGACATCAGTTTTACATCAAACATGTAATACCATGGGATATTAAAGTAACAAGAGATAACAAGTCAGTTCAACATTGACATGAATTAAATATAACTTTGCATAACACACATGGCTGAGGCGTCAAAAGGGATGCCCCCWCGCAAAATCCCTATCACTCCCAACACAACTCCTACACAAAAGTCAGGAGTTTTCTATATCCTCTAAACGTTGTAGGTTAACACATAACTCAAGTAACGTTTCAGAAATAGCAGAAATGCACTCGGATACTTTTGGTCAGTCTGTGAGCTTGCCTATACGAGGTGTGTTGTGTTTTGTGCTGTAGCCTTTGTGCAGCACCAGATCCGAACAAAAACTGACACATTCAGAAACTGTGTCCTATTGTCATGGCCATTTTAAGACCTTTAACTTAAGACCTTTAAGACCTTTAAGACCTTTAACTCCGAGTTGACAGACTATATATAATAACTAAGACGTGGTCTTTAAAGGCACCAAGTCACTTATGAATGGCAATTATAGCACAACACTTCACAATACCCACAACACAACACAATTCACACGACAATGAAACTGTGTTGAATTATCGTGAGATAAAGCACATTTACGTCACAATCACACAAAAGTTACCAACGCAATTCAGTTTCTACCTAATCCACAGGTTTTTCCGATTTATCCAATTCATACGAGAAGCGCTATAGGCCTACCCAAATAACGGTTTTCCTGCCTGCTAGAAAGTAGCACTCTCTCGCTGAACCGCATTCGAGCCTCATTCTGACATCCCTTTCTTACACAGTCTGCTCGAGACTTTGATGGTTTACTTTAACGCTCATAATCTCATTCAAAAGGTAAACATGAAAATGCTTTTCATAGTGATTAAGTTCAAAACTACAACAAAATGTAGTGTACTTTTACCCAACCACCCCATTCTCAGTGTCTACACTGAATATAAACTATAATCGAACTGTGAAAGGCGACAAGGCGCGGGAGGTCCCGCAAATTACTGCTGGCAAAACTTACAAATGTTCCCAAACATTCATTTTATTTAACTTAAAACATGTTCTTACCGTTCTTTCTCTGTGGGTTGGACTGTTTTCGCCTCTTACACCGGGGACCCTCTGCCATGATCTCCTGCTTCATTGATAAGAGTTTAGGCTAGATCAGATGGCTTACAGTCCGCATGGGTTCCTTCAGTCAGCAGCACAGGCAGGCTCCGGTTGATATCTAATAACCAAACAAAACGGCGACAAATGTTGGGACAAGATGACTGTATGGATCCCGTTCAACCAAAGGGGCACGAAATAAAACGTTTTAATRCACTCTAAAGTCTTCAACGAAACTCCATATGGGTTAAAGTCCAGGAGAGGGAGTTTGAACAAGACCGTACTGCGTCTGCCGTCGCCTGGTCTTTTGATGTGTCTCCTAATCGGGCAGATTGTCAATGAATCCGAGCAGAAGGAGGAGGAGGACGGACAGGCAGACACATTCAATAGCTTACAAGGATGACTGAAAGAAAGCAAGGCATACATTTCCAATAATGTCGATTATTGTATGAAACCTCAAATTAAAAGGTGGATGTTTCTGTGCAAGTTTCTAATTTAACTTATACATCAACTTCTGAGACTTGTTGATGTCTTTGATATTGAAGGTTTGTTATGGCTGTCCCTACTGTCAGTCTTAGGCAACTTTGCTGTCATCATCAAATGTATCACACTCGAGAAACATTGATTCAGTTTTAATCTATAACAAAATATATTAATAGGCCACAGCCTACTATCTGAAATCCCTTTTTTCGTCTGTCTCAATCAAGTTAAGCAAAAGTGTTCGATTCAACTAAATAGTCTCGTCTCAAAACCTGTCAGTCATTTCGAGTATATTTTACATTTTTCCAAACTGTGTTTATGAGTGTATCTGCGAAAGACCTAATCATTTTGATAGACTATACGCATGATGTAAGGATGTTGGACACATTCACCAAGACAAAAAAACGTGTCAAATGTTGCAATATGTGGGGAAATAGACTAACTTCCTCTTTATAGTAATGATATGTTCAAATGTATTTAATCTACCATTCAAACTGATTGGTAAAAATTAAAGCAGCATCAGACCCGATTTTAAATGTTGTTTCAAATGTAGGMACGTGGTGTCCGTGGAGTTTTTATTAAAAGGGTAGCGAACCGTAACAGAAGAAAACAAACACAAAAACACTCATAAACATTTACACGACAACAAACGGAAAAGCTTAATATTATACGCAGAAAAGTCAATTGAAATAGAATGATAGAAGCATAGCCTAAACGAGGGTCTTCTAGTTTAGAGACTTACATTTGGAAATGTTTGCCACCGAATCATATTGCTTTTTTTTTCACAAGGCTTTGGCATTTGCACAAGCAGTGAACACACACATAGCCTACAACACACACAACAGTGCAGATGTTAGTGGTCACTGCCCAAACCCCAGCTACACATAATATGAGCTGTCCACAAATTTAGAATGTGGATAAAAAACAGTGTCTGTTGATCTGTCTAATAGAAGGCTATACGTAAAATGAACAAATACAATGGATGGCAAACCAACGCGAATAGCCTACGCCCGTTTCTACTCGGACAYCTCAAAAGGAATAGGAACGAATAACATCGAATACAATTTGATTTCCCGGAAAGGATACAGGGAATATAGGAGAGCATCAGACCACAGTTGATGCAGGTAGGCCTATATAGCGCTCTATCCACTGCTGCAGCAGCGCGCACCTTTCTCACCTGAGCAGGTAGGCTGTCCAACTTTGATAATTGCGCAACGGCGCACGGATACCTGAAGTACCTGCATGGCAAATCTACCTCAATCACATAGATATTGACGTTTCATTCACATAAACTGATGTCAAAATAGCAATATGTTAAAATACACGTACCGGTGTCAGTGTGATCCTCTAAACAGCTGGTTGGAAGACAGAACGTCACAGAGAGARGATAAAGGGGTGCGTCGTGGATCCAAAGAAAATAACTGGTAATAAGCCTTGAAAATAGCTTGATGATGAGGGACCGTTATTCCTGATGGGCAGGTTAGGACTGGTCTCTTTCAGCCACTTCACGAAACAGACCTGGGAACGCGCACTGACGGGTTACGCCTCTTCTAATGACATTTTTTCGCTCTTTTTCTTTTCCTGCAATATAGAGGCGCGAGACATCCTTAACACGCCACCTATCTTCARGCGCAGGGATAATTGAGGAYTATGTGTGCGCGTTGTTGTGGAGAGGGAGAACGTGATCAAGTTGTTGTCTCCCATGAGATTGTATTTGKTCAGTTGTAGGCTGTGCTTTGAGTCAAATGTGAGAGGAATTACCCACGCATCAGATTTCCAATAGCGACTTCATAAAATAAACAAAACAGCAATGTATTGGAGTGAGAGAGAAGGTATTTATAATGCGGTGACAACTACTCTCCAAACTGGCATATGAAAGGAGCGCCAGGTACCTGATTGGAGCGCACAGGTAGTTTACCTGCACGCAAATGGCTGCCTTCCGGCATGTATTAAAAGGCAACACAGCGGATACCTCTGCCTTTTTATCTTGACTGAGTGAGTGTATATTCTCATTGAAATTGTTCTGTGCCATTCCACACTGTAATTTTTGTATAAAAACGAAAGAGGGAAGATGCAGCATATTTTCCTACGGGGCTGTCACTGGCATTAACGAAACACGTTACGGTAAAGGCGTAAATTATAGTCTGCAAATATGTGTATAATTCTGCAGAGTGGCTTTWTTTTAATAGTGTTAAATGTTTAGCACAGTTCGTTTTCATTTACATCATCACTTGAACATCAACATAATGTCTAGCGGAGAGTTACACCCATGGTTTGTGGTTGTTAAAGTATTCTCTGTGTCTATGCATTTTCTGCATGGATGATACGCACACCAATGAATGGAATATGATCAGTCTACTCATAGCCAACTGGATTAGACAACTGGATTAGACTGGAGATCATACCAGAACAGGAATATGGGAACTGGATAAAGATGTTATCAGGTAATTTTGAGCTCTACAGTAATCTTTTAAAGTTATTAACAATAATAACGTTGTAACGTTATTAAATGTCATAAGCATGTATATATTGTAGCCTACTTTTCATGTATTTATTAATATGGATTTGGGGACCACTTTTTCCAAGGCCTCACTATATCACAATACTTGCATGGATGCTAAAAGTAAAGTATTCTAATATGTCTGTAAATAAGCCCTGTAATATGAATCAGGGACACGTGTTAATAAACCTAAGGGTTATCTAGAAGTGCACAGAGGATACATGTTATAATCATAAAGGGTTATCTAGAGTGCACAGGGGAACGTGTTAAATAACCATAAGGGTAATCTAGAAGTGCACAGAGGATACATGTTTTAATAATCATAAGGGTTATCTAGAAGTGCACAGAGGAACATGTTTAATAATCATAAGGGTTATCTAGAAGTGCACAGAGGAACGTGTTAAATAATCATAAGGGTTATCTAAGAAGTGCACAGAGGACACGTGTTAATAATCATAAGGGTTATCTAGAAGTGCACAGAGGACACGTGTTTAATAATCATAAGGTTATCTAGAGGTGCACAGAGGACACGTGTTTAATAATCATAAGGGTTATCTAGAAGTGCACAGAGGACACGTGTTAAATAATCATAAGGGTTATCTAGAAGTGCACAGAGGACACGTGTTAATAAACATAAGGGTTATCTAGAAGTGCACAGAAGAACGTGTTAAATAATCATAAGGGTTATCTAGAAGTGCACAGAGGACACGTGTTAATAATCATAAGGGTATCTAGAGGTGCACAGAGAACGTGTTAAATAACCATAAGGGTTATCTAAGGTGCACAGAGGAACGATGTTAAATAATCATAAGGGTTATCTAGAGTGCACAGAGGACACGTGTTAAATAATCATAAGGGTTATCTAGAAGTGCACAGAGGACACGTGTTAATAATCATAAGGGTTATCTAGAAGTGCACAGAGGATACGTGTTAATAACCATAAGGTTATCTAGAAGTGCACAGAGGACACGTGTTTAATAATCATAAGGTTATCTAGAAGTGCACAGAGGATACGTGTTAATAACCATAAGGGTTATCTAGAAGTGCACAGAGGAACGTGTTAAATAACATAGGGTATCTAGAAGTGCACAGAGGACATGTTTAATAATCATAAGGGTTATCTAGAAGTGCACAGAGGACACGTGTTAAATAATCATAAGGGTTATCTAGAAGTGCACAGAGGACACGTGTTTAATAATCATAAGGGTTATCTAGAAGTGCACAGAGGACACGTGTTTAATAACCATAAGGGTTATCTAGAGTGCACAGGGACACGTGTTAATAATCATAAGGGTTATCTAGAAGTGCACAGAGGACACGTGTTAAATAATCATAAGGGTTATCTAGAAGTGCACAGAGGACACGTGTTAAATAAAATGGTTATTCTAGAAGTGCACAGAGGATACGTGTTCAATTCATAAGGTATCTAGAAGTGCACGAGACACGTTAAATAATCATAAAGGGTTATCTAGAGGTGCACAGAGGATCACGTGTTAAATAACCATAAGGGTTATCTAGAGGTGCACAGAGGACACGTGTTAAATAATCATAAGGGTTATCTAGAAGTGCACGAGGAACGTGTTAAATATCATAAGGGTTATCTAGAAGTGCACAGAGGACACGTGTTAATATCATAAGGGTTATCTAGAAGTGCACAGAGGACACGTGTTTATAATCATAAGGGTTATCTAGAAGTGCACAGAGAACGTGTTAAATAACATAAGGGTTATCTAGAAGTGCACAGAGGACACGTGTTTAATAACTAAAGGGTTATCTAGAAGTGCACAGAGGAACGTGTTAAATAATCATAAGGGTTATCTAGAAGTGCACAGAGGACGTGTTAAATAATCATAAGGGTTATCTAGAAGTGCAAGAGGACTGTTTAATAACCATAAGGGTTATCTAGAAGTGCACAGAGGACACGTGTTAAATAACCATAAGGGTTATCTAGAAGTGCACAGAGGAACGTGTTTAAATATCATAGGGTTATCTAGAAGTGCACAGAGGAACGTGTTTAAATAATCATAAGGGTTATTAGAAGTGCACAGAGGACACGTGTTTAATAACCATAAGGGTTTCTAGAAGTGCACAGAGGAACGTGTTAAATAATCATAAGGGTTATCTAGAAGTGCCAGGAACCGTGTTTAATATCAAAGGGTTATCAGAAGTGCACAGAGGAACGTGTTTAATAATCATAAGGGTTATTTCTAGAAGTGCACAGAGGAACGTGTTTATAATCATAAGGGTTATTAGAATGCACAGAGGAACGTGTTAAATAACCATAAGGGTTATCTAGAAGTGCACAGAGGAACGTGTTAATATCATAAGGGTTATCTAGAAGTGCACAGAGGACAGTGTTAATAACCATAAGGTTATCTAGAAGTGCACAGAGGAACGTGTTAAAAAATCATAAGGGTTATCTAGAAGTGCACAGAGGAACTGTTTAATACATAAGGTTATCTAGAAGTGCACAGAGGACACGTGTTAAATAATCATAAGGGTTATCTAGAAGTGCACAGAAGGACACGTGTTAATATCATAAGGGTTATTAGAAGTGCACAGAGGACACGTGTTAATAATCATAAGGGTTATCTAGAGTGCACAGAGGACACGTGTTAAATACATAAGGGTTATCTAGAAGTGCACAGAGGAACGTGTTAAATAACCATAAGGGTTATCTAGAAGTGCACAGAGGAACGTGTTAAATACATAAGGGTTATCTAGAAGTGCACAGAGGACAAGTGTTAAATAACCATAAGGGTTATTCTAGAAGTGCACAGAGGAACGTGTTAATAATACATAAGGGTTATTCTAGAAGTGCACAGAGGAACGTGTTAAATACCATAAGGGTTTTTAGAGTGCACAGAGGAACGTGTTAAATAACATAAGGGTTATCTAGAAGTGCACAGAGGAACGTGTTAAATAACCATAAGGGTTATCTAGAAGTGCACAGAGGAACGTTAAATAATCATAAGGGTATTCTAGAAGTGCACAGAGGACACGTGTTAATAAACCATAAGGGTTATCTAGAAGTGCACAGAGGAACGTGTTAATAATCATAGGTATCTAGAAGTGCACAGAGGACACGTGTTAAATAACATAAGGGTATCTAGAAGTGCACAGAGGAACGTGTTAAATAACAAAGGTTATTAGAAGTGCACAGAGGACACGTGTTAATAATCATAAGGTTATCTAGAGAGCACAGAGGACCGTGTTAAATAACTCATAGGGTTATCTGAAGGTGCACAGAGGACACGTGTTAAATAACCATAAGGGTTATCTAGAAGTGCACAGAGGACACGTTTTTAATAACCATAAGGTTATCTTAAGAAGTGCACAGAGGAACGTGTTAAAAACATAAGGGTTATCTAGAGTGCACAGAGGAACGTGTTAATAATCATAAGGGTTATCTAGAAGTGCACAGAAGAGACACGTGTTAATATCATAAGGGTTATCTAGAAGTGCACAGAGGACACGTGTTAAATAACATAAGGGTTATCTAGAAGTGCAGGAGACGTGTTAATAATCATAGGTATCTAGAAGTGCACAGAGGCACGTGTTAATAACCATAAGGGTTTTCTAGAAGTCACAGAGGACACGTGTTTAAATAACCATAAGGGTTATTTAGAAGTGCACAGAGGAACGTGTTAAATAACCATAAGGTTATTTAGAGGGCACAGAGGCACGTGTTAAATAACCATAAGGGTTATTCTAGAAGTGCACAGAGGAACGTGTTAAATACAATAAGGGTATCTAGAAGTGCACAGAGGACGTGTTAAATAATCATAAGGTTATCTAGAAGTGCACAGAGGACACCGTGTTAAAATAATCATAAGGGTTATCTAGAAGTGCACAGAGGAACGTGTTAATAACCATAAGGTTATTTAGAAGTGCACAGAGGAACTGTGTTAAATAATCATAGGGTTATCTAGAGTGCACAGAGGACACGTGTTAATAACCATAAGGTTATTAGAAGTGCACAGGACACGTGTTAAATAATCATAAGGGTTATCTAGAAGTGCACAGAGGACACGTGTTAAATAAACATAAGGGTTATCTAGAGTGCACAGAGGAACGTGTTTAAATACCATAAGGGTTATCTAGAAGTGCACAGAGGAACGTGTTAATAACATAAGGGTTATCTAGAAGTGCACAGAGGATCGTGTTAAAATCATAAGGGTTATCTAGAAGTGCACAGAGACACGTGTTAATAACCATAAGGGTTATCTAGAAGTGCACAGAGGACACGTTGTTAAATAACCATAAGGGTTATTAGAGTGCACAGAGGACACGTGTTAAATAACCTAAGGTTATCTAGAAGTGCACAGAGACACGTGTTAAATATCATAAGGGCTATCTAGAAGTGCACAGAGGACACGTGTAAATAATCATAAGGGTTATCTAGAAGTGCACAGAGGACACGTGTTAATAAACATAAGGTTATCTAGAGTGCACAGAGGACACGTGTTAATAATCATAAGGGTTATCTAGAGTGCACAGAGGACACGTTGTTAATAACCATAAGGGTTATCTAGAAGTGCACAGAGGACACGTGTTAAATAACCATAAGGGTTATCTTAGAAGTGCACAGAGAGACGTGTTAAATAACATCATAAGGGTTATTTAAAGGCACAGAGGACACGTGTTAAATAATACTAAGGGTTATTAGAGTGCACAGAGGAACGTGTTAATAACCCTAAGGTTATCTAGAATGCACAGAGGACACGTGTTTAAATAACATAAGGTTATCTAGAAGTGCACAGAGGACACGTGTTAATAATCATAAGGGTATCTAGAAGTGCACAGAGGAAGTGTTAATAACCTAAGGGTTATCTAGAAGTGCCAAGAGAACGTGTTAATAACATAAGGTTATCTAGAAGTGCACAGAGGAACGTGTTAATTCATAAGGATTTATTAGAAGTGCACAGAGGACACGTGTTAAATAACATAAGGTTATCTAGAAGTGCACAGAGGACACGTGTTAAATAACCATAAGGGTTATCTAGAAGTGCACAGAGGTAGTGTTAAATAACCATAAGGGTTATCTTAGAAGTGCACAGAGCATACGTGTTAAATAATCATAAGGGTTATCTTAGAAGTGCACAGAGGAAAACGTGTTAAATAATAGAGGTTATCTAGAGTGCACAGAGGACTACGTGTTAAATATCATAAGGTTATCTAGAAGGCACAGAGGACACGTGTTAATAATCATAAGGGTTATCTAGAAGTGCACAGAGGACACGTGTTAAATAACCATAAGGGTTATCATAAGTGCACAGAGGATACGTGTTTAATAATTCATAAGGGCTATCTAGAAGTGCACAGAGGACCAGTGTTAATAAACATAAGGGTTATCTAGAAGTGCACAGAGGAACGTGTTAAATAACATAAGGGTTATCTAGAAGTGCACAGAGGACACGTGTTTAAAATAACCATAAGGGTTATTTAGAGTGCACAGAGGACTACGTGTTAAATAATCATAAGGGTTATCTAGAAGTGCAACAGAGGACACGTGTTAATAACATAAAGGTTATTAGAGTGCACAGAGACACGTGTTAAATAATCATAAGGTTATCTAGAAGTGCACAGAGACACGTGTTAAAATAACCTAAGGGTTATCTGGAGAAGTGCACAGAGGACTACGTGTGTTAAATAACCATAAGGGTTATCAGAAGTGCACAGAGGACATGTTAAATAACCATTAAGGGTTATCTAGAAGTGACAGAGGAACGTGTTAAATAATCATAAGGTTATTAGAAGTGCACAGAGGAACGTGTAAATAATCATAAGGGTTATCTAGAATGCACAGAGGATACGTTTTAAATAATCATAGGGTTATCTAGAAGTGCCAGAGGCATACGTGTTAAATAAATAAGGTTATCTAAGTGCACAGAGGACACGTGTTAAATAACCATAAGGGTTATCTAGAAGTGCACAGGGATACGTGTTAATAACATCATAGGGCTATTTAGAAGTGCACAGAGGACACGTGTTAAATAAATAAGGGTTATCTAGAAGCACAGAGGACTACGTGTTAATAATATAAGGGTTATTAGAAGTGCACAAGAGACACTGTTTAATAACCATAAGGGTTATCTAGAAGTGCACAGAGGAACGTGTTAAATAACCATAAGGTTATTGAAGTGCACAGAGAACGCTTTTAAATAACCATAAGGGTTATCTAAAGTGCACAGGGACACGTGTTAAATAATCATAAGGGTTATCTAAGAGTGCACAGAGGACACGTGTTAAATAACCATAAGGTTATCTAGAAGTGCACAGAGGACACGTGTTTAATAATCATAAGGTTCTCCCGCGGGTACGCAAGTGGTCTAGGCACTGCATCGCAGTGCTAGCTGCGCCACCAGAGTACTCTGGGTTCGCCCCAGGCTCTGTCCGCCGGGCACCGGGGATCCGTGGACACGCACAATGCATGTTCGGTTAGGAGGGTTTGCGCGTAGGGAATCCTTGTCTCAGTATGTAAAAATTTAATAAAATGTATGCCACTTACTGTAAGTCGCTCTGGATAGAGCGTCTGCTAAATGACTAAAGTTAAATGTAAATGTTATCTAGAGGTGCACAGAGGACACATGTTTAATAACCATAAGGTTATCTCAGAATGCACAGAGGACACGTGTTTAATAATCATAAGGGTTATCTTAGAAGTGCACAGAGGACATGTGTTAAATAATCCATAGGGTTATCTAGAAGTGCACAGAGGACACATGTTTAATAACCATAAGGGTTATCTAGAAAATGCACAGAGACACGTGTTAATAATCATAAGGGTTATCTAGAAGTGCACAGAGGACACGTGTTAAATAATATAAGGTTAACTAGAAGTGCACAGAGGACATGTGTTAATAACCATAAGGGTTATCTAGAAGTTACAGAGACATGTGTTTAATAACCATAAGGGCTATCTAGAAGTGCACAGAGGACACGTGTTTAATAATCATAAGGGTTATCTAGAGGTGCACAGAGGACACGTGTTAAATAACCATAAGGGTTATCTAGAAGTGCACAGAGGACACATGTTTAATAACCATAAGGGTTATCTAGAAGTGCACAGAAGACACGTGTTAATAATCATAAGGTTATCTAGAAGTGCACAGAGGACACGTGTTTAATAATCATAAGGGTTATCTAGAAATGCACAGAGGACACGTGTTAAATAACCATAAGGGTTATCTAGAAGTGCACAGAGGACACGTGTTTTAATAACCATAAGGGTTATCTAGAAGTGCACAGAGGACAGTGTTTAAATAACCATAAGGGTTCTCTAGAAGTGCACAGAGGACACGTGTTAATTAACCATAAGGGTTATCTAGAAGTACACAGAGGATACGTGTTTAAAGTAACTCTCTCTTGTTGGTGTCTCTGTTGGTTCTTCAAATGACATAACATTTTATTAGACTTCGATGCCCGAGTGCCGCTCTTTATGATCAAGACATCTTTACGACATCTACTGTTAGTAGGGCATCCTCTCGTCTCTTCTAGAAGAAAAGCGCTTTAAGAACATTTGTCCTGACTCCGAGTTTGACCAAGTAATATATATATATATCATAGTTCCGTAAATGCCTAAATCCTCTAATTAGCTTTTGATCATGAAGAATTGTATATACTGCCATTATATAAATGACATTCCACCCACTGGGCACACACTGAAATTACGTTGAACCAATGTGGAATAAGGCTGAGTTTGACGTCTCTGCCCAGCGGGCACTATACGTGGTTGATTTGGAAAATGGACCCAACATTTCTTTTGAAACCATACTTACTGTCACGCCCTGTGCCTTAGTTATTTTGTTTTCTTTATTATTTTAGTTAGGTCAGGGGTGACATGGGGTATGTAGGTGTTTTTGTCATGTCTAGGGGTTTTGTGTTATGGGGTTTTCCTAGTTTAGTTGTTTGTATGTCTATGGCTGCCTAGATTGGTTCTCAATTAGAGGCAGCTGTTTATTCATTGTGTCTGATTGGGAACCATATTTAGGCAGCCATATTCATTGGGTATGTCGTGGTTGATTGTCTATGTCATTACGTAAGTTGCCTGTGTCTGCACTTGTCGTAGTATAGCTTCACCGGTCGTTTGTTGTTTTGTAAGTCTGTTTAAGTATTCTTCGTTACGTTATAATAAATAGAAGATGTATTTATACACGCTGCGCCTTGGTCCTCCTCTCTACAAGTTACGACGATCGTGACACTTACCTCAATGTGATTAAACAGTTTGTTGAAAAAATGTATCTGCAGTTTTATGAAAAAGTTTGGATTTATAAAAAAAGTACATTTATCTGAACTTTTGTCCCTGCTAGTAGATGGCTTTTGGGGAGAAAATAAAAATAGAAAAATATAATATATATTTTATAATATGAGATGTATAAAGCTGTGGCAATTTTGGTGTGGCCCATAGATCTATGTGTTTAAAACCACCTGTTAAGTTCTAGGAACAACAAAAGAGAAGTGACAGTGTCAGTCACCTCAAAAACCTGAGGAGAGGGTTGTCATGCCCTGCACACACACACACACACACACACACACACACACACACACACACACACACACACACACACACACACACACCACACACACACACACCACAAAGATAGAAACCTAATGTTGCTCAAGAGGTCTTATTGCAACACAGGAGGGATACGGTTGAGGGAGTAGATTAGAGTCAAATAGAGAACTTTCTACTGTAGTGGGCTAAATCAGGATCACACACAGTGTTTCTTGGTAGTCTTAAACACATCTACTTTGAAACAAAAGTATACACCTCACACACATGGTTATGGTCTTAAAAAAGAAGACTCCTGTATGACGTCAGATATAGAGTTGACATTGTTTACATTTTGAGTTTGCATCCCAAAATTWGACTTTATATTCAGTACCAGTCAAAAGTTTGGACACACCTACRCATTCAAGGGATTTTCTTTATTTGTACTATTTTCTACATTGTAGAATAATAGTGAAGACATTAAAACTATGAAATAACTCACATGGAATCATGTAGTGTTAATAAACAAATCAAAATATATTTGAGATTCTTCAAAGTWGATTTTTGCWCACTCTTGGCATTCTCTCAACCAGCTTCCATTCACCTGGAATGCATATCTATTCAAGTTAATTTGTGGAATTTCTTTCCTTCTTTATGTGTTTGAGCCAATCAGTTTTGTTGTGACAATGTAGGGGTTGTATACAGAAGATAGCCCTATTTGGTAAAAGACCAAGTCCATATTATGGCACGAACAGCTCAAATGCCTCTCTACAGTCAAATAAACTTCTCCCACTTTGATTATTTTGAACAATGTGGTAAAGCAAGATTTACTCACCTTATGTTTTCCACTCTTTTGTGGATTATATGTAAATTGAACTTGTCACCTCAAAATACCAGTAACACATTGAACACCCACAGGGCAGTTCTCTCTGATGTGGTTTGGCATCGGAATGTTGCCCACTGGCATCCAACAAAAAACAACTTCAATCAACAACAAAACTAATTTAGTCTGATATCCTTGCCTTTTGCAGTTTGCTATGCAACTATCACCATTGAAGTTTATGGACAATGAATCCAGTTTTTTTATATTGACATAATGTACTCAATATCCCACTGGCCCCCCACTCCTCTGCTCACGAGGACTGTGTGCTCTCATTRGCCATGCCCTACGTGAGAAAGTCATTTAAGCAAGTCAACCCTCGCAAGGTTGCTGGCCCAGACAGCATCTCAAGCCGTGTCCTCAGAGCAGGTGCAGACCAGTTGGATGGAGTGTTTCCAGACAGTTTCAGTCTCTATGTATCCCAGTCTGTTGTCCCCACTTGCTTCAAGATGTCTACGATTGTTCCTGTATCCAAGAAAGCAAAGGTAACTAAACAAAATGACTATCACCCTGTAGCACTCATTTCTTACTCATGAAATGCTTTGAGAGGCATTTATTAAAGATACATATACACTTCCACCTTACCTGATACCCTAGACCCACTGCAATTTGATATACTGGCCCAACAGATCCATGGAAGACAGTTGGCCATACCACCTGCACAAGAATAATACACACACCAAAAGTATCTGGACACCCCTGTTGAACATCTCATTCCAAATGGGATGAAATATGGAGTTAGGCACTCTCTGGAAGGCTTTCCGCTAGATGTTGGAACATTTCTGTGGGAATTGATTCATTCAGCACAAGAGCATTAGTGAGCTCGGGCACTGATGTTGGCCGATTTTTCGTGCTCGCAGTCGGCCCAATTTACCTATAGGCGTTCGATGGTTGAGGTCAGGCTCTGGCAGGCCAGTCAAGTTCTTCCACAGCTCTCGACAAACCACTTCTGTATGGACCTCGCTTTGTGCATGGGCATTGTCATGCTAAAACAAGAAAAGCCTTCCCCAAACTATTGCCACTAAAGTTGAAGCACAGAATTGTCTGATGTAACTGAAATTTCTAAAATGTCATTAAGATTTCCCTTCACTGGAACTAAGTGCCTAGCCCAAACCATGAAAAACAGCCCAGTCCATTATTCTCCCTCCACCAAATTGGACATTGCACTATGTATTCGGGAGTAGTGATTTTTATGCGCTACTCGCTTCATCACTCAGCGGGCCGTTCTGTAGCTTGTGTGGCCTATCTTTGTTTGCAAGCCCGCTTGAAGCACTTGTTGACAGCCCACTCTCTCACACAATAATATCATATAGATCGCACTATAGCAGATTGACTCCTCTGCTAGCTCTCTCGCAGACGGCGGAGAGCGACTATTAGGCAAATGACTTGGTGGAAACATGGCTATACGCTAAGTCGAAAGCAAGCGAGACTACTTCAGGCTTAAGACCATTCTGTCCAAAAGGTCTCAACCAGCTTCTACTTCAACACTAGCTCGAGACATGGTCGTATAAACAATAAATCAAATGGTTACCCAGACTAGTTACCACTGGTCTATGGAGGAACTTTACCATTGCTACGTGTGCGAACAGCAAATTTTTCTGGGCAGATAGACGACCAGTCCTCTAAATGCTTATAGTGCTGTGGGGCTGATAACATGACAAGGTCTTCTCATTGAGAACCTCCCTATGTGATGACATACAAGTTAAAATCTACACATTCGCGTTTGTTCGTATCTACTGCCACATAACACGCAGCTCAGCCCTACTAAGCCAGCAATATACACCCTCACGAGTCCTCACAAGGTCACGGCGCCGTGGATCTAGAAAGCGCCTTCTTTATTGGTCAAACTCCGCGCAGCCCTCTGCTGAGATCACTCGCGTATCTGGCGCTGACCCATGAGCGAGATGTGGAAGTACCCATTTCTGTGCTATACCACCATACTCTACCCCCTAACAACTAGCCTCCATCTACATTCACTATCAGTGATGAGCATGCGGCCCCACAGTGTTTGCCAGTGCTTTTTCACAAACCCCCTCCTGTACTCGTCCCTGTCATTTGTACCGATGACGTGCGTTTGTAGCTCTGTCACACCAGACATATCTCTACCAATCTGTCTAATTCAGTGCAAATTTGTCGTGAGCGAAGCACAAAAAACAAGAGGTGGGCATAGTTAAGTGTGCTCACCTGAGCAACGTCTGTCAGGCCGTTGAGCGCAGACTACAGATAAAGTCTATCTAAAAACCCAAACATCGTTCTCCGAACACAACACGCACATATAAGCTATTCCTATTCTAAGGCCCATGGTATGTCACAATAACAATTTGATTTGATTGATTTGTAGCCTATTTTAACTCAAATAGCAACACAGAATCAGCATAGTCGACAGCAACATGCGAACATTGCGATGATGTGATGAGAGTCCCTTGGGCAGAGAAGCATCAGCAAGTAGGTCATCTCTAAGCTAGATCTCACACCAGGACTGCATGCAGAGAGCATCTATAGTCTCCCATCCAGCAGCACTCGGATCGAGCTCTCAGAAATATTAGATGTACATCTATGAACACGCTATATACTAAAGACTGTATTTTGTCGTAGCGTCTGATTGCACAGTACGCATTTCTGACAGAAGGCTAGTACTATAATAATCAGTCTACCGGATCTATATCCCCTAAATACCGTGCACCAACACACTTCAACAACGTATAGCAATTAGTGATCATTTTCATTTTCCAGAGTGCTCTATCCTGTCGGCAATTTACCAGTCCTCCCGTACCTTTCTGTACCCCTCTTCTACTTGACACCCGCCTGCACACAAATTCGTAGGTACAATGCTTCCACAGAGATCAACGAGGTTAAAGATAGCGTGAGGTGCATGGGGCTGGCCACGAAAGCGCCACCAACTTCATGACCAAGGTTCATCACCCGACACCGAGACACCTGAGCCTCATCATCGCAAGGAAGCGAATCTACTAGACCCACCCTAGCTAATCCCACAGGCTACCATGCCCAAAGATATCCCTCACTATGTGACGGAAAGGACCATACCAGCCATCTGACTCATCGCCGTCCTAGGACCTTCTCAACAGCGCGCTGTTGTGGCGAACCAGCAGATTTATATGAGCAGCAGAGAGACCTAATATTGGAGGCACCGAGAGTGCATCAGCGTAACTGAAGAGTGTCTTCCATGTCTACATCGATGGAGAAACTGAAATCTTGTGTTATTGTGAGCTGCATTCTATCTCGAGCAATTATCTCTACGCGAGGATTTGACCTCATCATCCTTCCCACCTTCTATAGGCTGATACGGTGCCATGCCTCTGTACTTGAGTACAGACAATGCTGAGAGTACCACACCGGTTGAACTAGGATCTTCCTTATTAAACCTAATAATCTAGAAAACTTGCAAGTAGAGTCTTGAGAAATCTAGTCGTGGTCAACATCATGAAAGACGCATTAATGTCTAGGTGGTTCAGTTCAATACACACATTACCTACATAGTTGAAAAAACGAAATTTTACGCGTCAGTAACCTCACATGCACCAACTCTATTTGGCTGTAAAATAAAATGCAAGATGCACTTGTTTTTATCTATGCCTTCACGATTTCTAAACTGATAGATTGAAAGTTATTACATTTATACAGAGTTGAGCCACTCGAATATTACTCCCTTATCATACACACCTCAATATCAAGCATTGAGAACATCATAGCATAACCTTGTTGTACTATAGCAATTGACACCGGATTCTTAACCACGCTGCGCAATCTCTAATTCTCTAGACAAAAAATCTTTATACTTTATGAATGCATGAGGAACATTATAGAAGAGCAAATTGAACTAACATTCACACCCCTCTTATGCGCCACTTGCCGGGATACAGATGCAACTGACAGTTATCAAGGTCCAGTATTAGCCTAAGTGGCTCTTTCATCACCAACGGCCACCTGGTACACCATAACTTAGTTTCCACTACGCTTCTCACTCAATACACTGAATGTGAGTACTGGTAACCACTCACTCATCATCTCCAGAACATGCAGATACTATTAATTGCATCAGTTCATTAACTATAGTGCAAGATACATCGCATGCTCTATTCTTGAGTACAAATTAGCTAGCTTGACCTCATTGTATTGTACTTTAGGTGTGCAATGAGCTTTTATATGAACTTGTTTATTATCTCTCTGTGTTATCCTGTTATATGATATAAGTGCTCACCATTTCCTGATGTAGTCAAATTCCATGAATTGTGGTAGCATAGGACAGAACAAGTGTTATTATATACAGAGTATAATGTACGCACTTTTCGTGAGACAATAGTGTATATACATCTGACTAGCTGTGATTTTCAGTGGTTTTTGCTATTTCTAGAGGTAATAGGGCGTCATCAGTTCATAATTGATAGCTGCTTTATGTTTATATTCAGGTTAATTTATTTCGTTTTATTTAACCCAGTGTATTATGTCTGATGTTGAGAGGATAACAAGGTTGCCTCCAGTTACACAACCAGGCTTGCGACCTTGGTGCGACGAATGAGAGATCATCAAGCAGAATCGAACCAGAGACATCAGCCACGCAGGATTTGTATCATTCATATGCTCACAAAGCATGCAAGTTTCTTACCTTGAAACACGTGTCAACACTATCCCTCGCAGTCGTAAATGCTTGAGTCACAATTGTCCTTCTGATCAATCTACATTCCTCATATTATCTCGTCTCCCGCCTCGCAAATTCCATTATGGTATCGTTGTTTATTGAGAGAGATCAGTTGTGTCATATTTCGTATGTGAGCTGCGACCTGTGAGCGTTTAGGCTACATGTGCAGTCTCGTTGACAAATATATAACATACACACGACCAGAGATATCATCATCCTCTCAACTCAATTGAGCAAGAAAACCCTGCAGCCTGCTGTTCTTGATACACTCAAACCGGTGTGCCTGGGCATGGGCCATTATCACATACTGTTCAAGCCACTTTAATTACTTCCCCATTACAAAAAGCTACTTGTTGGTTAGTACAATATTGCTTCTTGCTCCTACATCAAGAAGCGCCTTCGCGTCTGGAATGAGCGACACTACCTGCATACAACACAAATCCTCCGCAACTGTAGCTAAAGTCTGCAGGAATTGAACACAAGAGAAGGCTCGAATTACTCAAAATCACAACACTGGATGTTTCTTAATTTGAACCTGTCTCCATTCCACTATCATCACAGTGTACTAACACTATGATAGTGACAACTCCTATATCCTGAACGAGCCGATCAACACATCAGAGTTGTAGACAGGTGCATAGCTTACACCTCGATTACCTACAACATCTGGCCTTTTAACTACTTTACTACGGCTCAAGACATACAAGAAGGCAGTCTTCACTAATATTATTTACATGAACATGTTTTGTCAACTTGAGATATGTAATAGCAATGTGCTGCATGTCTCTTTTGCGTTAATATAGCTAGTTGCTCGAAATAAACCATAGGGTAACTTTGGATAACTCTTCTTTGTAATATCCCATCTACCTTCCGTTGATTCGGCGCTTTTCCTGCAGTCAATGACCCCTTTGGCCTCATGGTGTTGAAGAAGTAGATCCAGTATCGATCCTAAGTTTCATATAGTCAAGTCAGCTACATTCAAAATTAAAACACTTATATTCATTATATCAGACCACAATATCAATTAGCCTAAGAAAACACCAAAAATACGAACTTGAGCTTGCAAGTTGTAGAAAAATGAGTAAAAATAATATTAACTCTAATCTGTCAAAACTGAAGTAAGTGAGTAACATTACAATCTGTTTCTGTAACAGGTGGGGTGCGATACATTTCAACATTGTGATGGACCAGCCAAAACCTATAAATCCGCGTGTTATGACATGAGACTATTACAGAAGCAGTTTACTTATTCACCTATCATCTTGCAACTCCTATTTATCGCGATACAGCACAGTGGCTTACGAAAGGCAGTTATAGCTACTTCTCTCTAATCCAGACCTTCAGTATGTGTATGAACCTGAAACAACTTGATAACCAACAATAAATGGATAATAAATTCTAAAATATATACACACACTATACCTTGAGTGAGGTGCGAATATACTTGCTGAAGTTTACTTTTTCCACAGAGATAGATTAACTATGCTTATCTACAGTCCACCAAACAAGACACATTATAGAAAACCACAGCACAAAGTATATTCAACTCTGCAGCAGTATGACACTCTAGATTTGTAAAATTAAGCTCAAGGACACCACTCAACGCCCATGAGAGTAATTAATAGAGCTTATAAGTACAGCTACTATATTGACTGCATGTGTTTCGAGATTTGACATCTTACCATGTGTATCATTTATACATCTGATCGCACCAGTCTCTTTACAACTTGGCCGAGTCATTAGGTGGAAATGAAAGAAACATGTGTTAGCTCAAATCATGGTGGCTCTGACTCTGGCTTAAATAATAAAGACGAAAGTATACATAATAAAAATATCAGACACATCTATGAATAGAAGAACGTGGCTAAAAGACCATCTTCACTCAGGTATACATGCTCAGAATGAGTCGCCTGTGACTTGTCCGTCCAGCAATATTCAATATAGCATGTACGACGAGATGTTGACTGACACAGACCATGGCCGGATCACGATAATGCAGCTATGATAACACGGATACCTATTACATGACTAAACAAATCAATATAGAAGACCTTCCCTGCAGAAATTCCAGATCCCACACGTAGTAGGTGCATCATGTGTAGAAGATGTCACTGCGTGACCGCAAAGAGCACTGCCATGTCTGGATGACATGAAGGGACCAGGTCCATGAGACGTGAGAGGCATTATCGTTACCAGGTGCCCGTTGGTGAGGGCCACGCATGGGAAGAAAACTATTAGTCTTCGGCAAGAGTGGGTGGAAGGTGTCTGTACAGCTCTGATCTTCGATGCTTCCTGCTACAATGTGCTGTGCCAGGACGCACTCGTCACCGAGGAGCAGGCTCCTTCTTAGCGCGAAGAGCCCTACTGCGCATTGCAGGCAGCAGTGATTGCAATTGAATGGACGCGGCGTATTCGTTTAGAAGACAGCGCGATGAGCACGAGAGCAAGACAACCATGCAGTCTCGAGCCCAATGACTTTCAACTGAGTGACAATCTCTGTAGGATTATGTTAGTAATTGTCTAGGAGTGGACTATAGACGTCCAAATGTCCTTAATCTATATATCAGCAACTCTCTCTCAAGATATCTTTCCAAATTGACAATGCATATCGTAAATGAGATTATACAATATCTGGGAAGATCTCTTCTATTGTTATCAGCAAGCCCATGAGCCCATAGTCTGGCAAACTCGCCATGACAATATGTGAGATAGAGTGACACTCAACACCGTTACCACCCTTACATCTCATATAAAGCCATCGATCTTTAGCTCTGTCCCAACATTGTAAGCTTACTGGAGCGTCTGCACTCCTTCACACAACTCACGACTTTGCGACATCTGACGGCAATGCACACGCACTGCGTCTACCTCCCCTCTCATATGGGGTCTTTAGGAGGTTGCTCATCATGGTCTAGGTCTCTTGTTTAAGTCAGCATCTATATCTGTCCCTGCACCAAATTCATGCCAATAGGCATACATTCCTATTCTTACTTCCCCTAGTTGCACCTCCAAGCTACACATTTGAGCGCATCACTGCTATAAGTACACTTGTCTGAACACGAGAATGTAGGCATTAACAATGTATTGTGTCTGTCATGAGAGCGTCATGAACAACGAACACAGTGCGAAGCGACGGATATTAACATCTCTGACAAAAGTATAATACACATGCACATGTCATGTAGATACGTGTTGGGCCCACTTTTTCATGAGCTGAAAATAGATACCAGAAATGTGCTTCACGCACAAAAAGCTTATTTTGCAAATGTAATTATTTATAACGACCAAATGCCATTCATAGCCACAAGTCTGCCTTATAGATTATACAACACCTGTGTGTCCTGCCATAACTATTATAAATTGAGTGACCCGCAGTGTTGTCATTATACCCTGATGCAAATAACAGCTGTTGCGAAACGCTGGTTATTAAGAATTATTGCGTCGGAGCACCTAGAGTGCGAGGTCTCCTTTTCTTTCTTACGCATCACAGGTGAACCTGTGCTGTGACAATAAAAGGCCACTCTAAATGTAGCAGTTGTCACAATACATGCCCACTATATTGGTCATCTCAAAGTGTTGAGCGGATAGTGTGGCCTAGGTGGCGCACAACAATCATGGTTAACGAGGCAGAGATACAGGAAGATGGCTGAGCATGCACCTTCCGCCTGATTGGTGTCCCCACATCTCGCTATATATCTCGTGATGTCATCAGTCACAGATGAGATGTAGCGGGGCTGCCATAGAGTCTCGTCGTTACATGCTGTTCTCCTCCACGCCTCGCACATACTTTGGAGAGAGTCCAGAGTCCGCATGTCAGTAACTGCATTGCTCAGGAGCACGAACGGACGACCGATGCTCCCAAAACTTGTTACAGAAGAAGCGTTTCAACCAGGCCCTTGCACAATGAGTGAGCATATCGCTCTCGATTACTGCCGCAACCGCGCGCACTATTAGTCGTGAGTTACACATCGACATAACGGCCTAGCCTCTTGCACCCGCATGACTGACATAGCAGGAATGTCCACCAGCTGTTAAATAGTCATCGGGTGAAACAGACCATATTAGTTATAACACCCTTATCTGAAATATGCAAGATTCTTCTGGCGCATTTGCATCTCAAGCCGCGAAACTCCATTCTAGACATGGTGTATTTGATGACAATACCACTGATGCCGCAGAGTCACTTAAGTCGTCTCACCTAGCGATCATAGCAGCACTCGTGCGTGCGGATAATGCGAGAATAGTGCTATTAGCAGAAGATCGTGCCCTTCAGGAGTACACAATTTCATTTTTGGGGCTCGCTGCCTAGTCGTTTCTGCGGCCAAACATAGCTCAGAAGCCTGAGTGATCCAGAGGTTCCTCCTCTGTATCTACAGAAGCTTTGCCTCCCATGATCGCTGTGATCTCCGATAACCTCGTACACCTCACGCTGCTATGCGTTAAATTGAAAACGATCAGGATACCGAGCAGTTCCCACACCATGTGCAGCTGACATAGTGCTACCCGGATGCGACGCGGAGCTAGACATCATCGGATAGTGGGGCCACAACACAGCTTCACAGACGTGCACACGCGAGTGGCGTGTGAGAAGCGTTTGCAACATATTGTGTCGACTGCAGTAAACCTAGTCAGTAGCACGAATCGTGTCTTCTGCCCTCCTAACACGAACTGATGCTCTCTACTGGCGTAATTTAATGTATGTTCGAGAGATATAGATTACGTTAGATAGGGGAGCGTGGGCTTGTTTTTCATTGTTTCTAGGGCCAGCTTAAGTTCCAGTAGAAGGGAAAATCTTAATGAACAATCCCATAGACACTCAACACATTCAATACTCATTGACCCATCCTGTGTCTAATGCCCTCACTAAAGCTCCATAGCTCAGCGAGCTCTACATAGATGAGTACACGTAATGGCACGGCAGTATTCTTGTTTGTCCTTGTAGCGAGTGCGCAACAACTTCCGCCCCGTACTTGCTACCGAAACCTACCTAGATAGGCTTGCCTTCGATCAGCTAGAACGTTGTGTAGTCTCAGAGACGCATACCATGATTGTCGTACTGTGTCAGACAAGAAACTATCTTCTCTGGCGCTGTTGAACATTAACACTCTTCATCCTTGCGCAGTTCCTGCCAGGAACAGGAGAGCAGGAGGGGGCTAATGCACACTCACCCCGAGAGCAGCGAGCCTCACCGTGGCTTAGAGGAATTATCAGCGTGCGCACACAGAATGTATGTTGCCCCAGCTCTGCGAGTCTCTAGACCATAAAGTCGGCTCCGTCAACGAGTACAGTAGCCTCCGAAAGTCTAGCACATAAGAGTCTGCGTATGTGTGCTGAGATTGTAGTACTCCAATTCCCCAGTCACTGTAGACAAGTGTGAATCCTAACAACTTTATGCTAGCGGAACGCACGTTCGCTTCTATGAAAGACCGTTAGCCCCTGTAACGTCCAAAGATACTTACTCCATCCTCTCACTTCAGCAATTAGAGGTTCTAACTCCGTGTGGCCAAGAGTGGATGTATGGCTCAGTGTATGACTGTAAGTTAACTGTTAACTCAAGAGAATTAGCGATCTATCTATGCCATTACATGCAAGCTCCTTCGCTTTTGAGTGAAATTTGCGAAGCGCCGAGAGCCTCGACCGACTCCTCGCACCAGCTACTGCCTTAGGCCACCTCCAACACATCAGGCTTATACCAGCACTCCTAGTGCGGCGTGCATCAGACACAAGCCTTGAGAGACTGTGATCATTTCAGCGATGAATGAAAGAAGTATATCTAGCGATCAACACTACAAAATATCCCATATACTCTCAATCGTCGAGCTTATAATTCCATATCTCGTATCGACCAGAGAATGTTATGACCCATCTAGACTGCGCGTAGAGTCGCGAGCTTATCTAGTGAGAGTAAGTTAACCTTATGGCCTAATACTTGCTCAACTTACCGGAATACACTGACTTAGACACACTGCTGAGAGCAGAAGTAAGGGAATCGACTATCACGACTCGCCACAGGGACTACAATTACGAGCACCGTGAAACTTATGTATCTGGGACTAACACAGTCCAATCAACTGACCTGCGACCATGCCTAGCTCTAAGAGACACGGCTTGAGGATCCATTCTTGTGGCTCAGACAAACCTTGACGCAGGGATTGTGACGTACTCTTAAAATAATCTTTGAATACTCACGAGATGCCTTAAAGGGCACTGAGCTGATAGTGCAATAAGTCAGCCACCCAGTCCTCAGGCTGACAGCAGAGAGGAACGTGGAGACGGCCAGTTCGATGTTTTTGCAGGTACACACAACGTGAGCTATTGGCCCACAATAAAAATAGATCATCGGATTCATTATCCAATCCAACTTTCTCTAATGGAGCTGGATAGATAGAAAACATATATGCGCAAAGCTGCGCACAAAGCGAGCCATAGCGAATGAATACAGCGACAAAATTAGTTTTCTTGATCTTGCAAGCTTGAGTTTTTGTTTAGGAGGAGCCCATTTTGTTGGGATTATCTGACGACACATGAGCGCATAACATTCCGCGCTATCCAAATCCTCACACGATCGTAGTATAGTAGTGAGCAGCGTAGCGCGCTGACTTCCACAACAATTGGTAGAGGATTGGATCCAATCGTAGTGATCCTTCAGAACAGCCTGAATTTCTGAACATCTATATGCGAAATGTGAGCGAAAATGGTGGGTCACAACCAGATACTGAATGGTTTTCTTGAATCACGTTGCCAATATTTTTTAAAGATATACACTCACCGTTCAAAGTTGGTCACTTAAAAAGGGTCCTCAAATTTTTGCAAAGATATATCATTTATATCACAAACAGGAAAACAGAAGATGGATGACGCAATATTTCAACGAGTGATTATCAGAAGATATAAACTCTTACTTTTACCACATTGCGATCACATAGTAATCTGAGAAAAGAAGTTTAGCTATGCGTGATCGCTGAAACGCAGATTAATATGGTATAAGAGGTCACTTGAACATGCTGATTGGCGCCCATATATAGTGAGAGCTCCGGTCTATTTTTACCAAATAGCAGCATAATCCTCTTCTCGAGCATCACTCAGAACGTCTCCCCTACATTTGGCACGTTGCGTTGCTAGATTCCCAGTTATATCTAAATATACTGATATAAAGGTCGAAGCTGCGCGAGCAATTATCACAAAAACCGCATCATTAGGCAAACAGAGTATATCACAAGTCAAAAATGTTACATCACTATCGTTATGATGAGCTGCGAACATATCTCAGCATGTAAACTCAGGAGCTTATGTCACTAAATTCCTAGAAACGACCTAAAAGTACGTCAAGCAAAATAATCAACTTTGATGAGAGTACTCTCTAAAGTATCTACACAATCTTTATTTAGATCGTGTGAACATGTCAGTGGAAGTGAGACGTAGAGGAGAAAAATTGTGCTTATGTACTTATCTAATTTCATTTCCATTCAGCTGTTGCCCATGGTTAATAAATTGGTTATCTATCCTATCAATTGATGTATTTTATATGTGCGTTTCAGACCATTTCCTTATAATCTATTCTCAATTAGCTACTTGGAGAAGGCAGAATATTATTTATTGCAGTAAGATACACATATAGCCAAATCCCCTATAGATATCTGGTCTCAGCAGCAGAGTCCAGATATCTGTGGGAGCTTGAATTCCCCCTACATAGCTGGGTAACAGAGTCAGGTTGATGACCTCATTGCTCACACACTGGCTTATTTTTTGCATGAACTGCCCAACTAAAAGTGTTTCACAATTTTGATGCAAACTCCAAAATTTATAATAGACTAGATCAGGTGGCTCATATCTCGTTATAATGGTCCTATGACCGGTCTCAATTACAGAGCTCTTGCACTTGTTATAGACCCTCATCTCAAATGCTGTCATGATTGTTGTCCTTGATCATTAAACTATATGAGTGATGTTTCAATAAGCTTAGCTACCAAGATCGAGCTGGTTGCTCAGTTGCACAAGAATTCCCTAATCTCTCGCACGACTCGCAAAGTACAATTTCATACATAATAACCTCTCAACTTCTGACGTCACTATCTACTCGGATTGTGATCGCCTCCGTGATTCGAACTAAATACACCCTACGTGAGATATGTCCTATAACATCTATGGCTATCTATTCATTTTGTCCGATCATTTGTGAAGTCACATCCCTCCTTTAGCAACAAGCACCCCCACAAATGCTGCTGTAGTGCTGCGCTCGGCTGTGCGGTGTCAGTGTGTTTTGTGAGGTTGTGTTCTGCAGCTTGCAAGCCTCCTACTTTTCCTCCAAACATAATGTCATTATCAGAACCATATTCAGACATAGATCAGACCAGAGCATCTCCAAAAATACGAGCTAGCTGACGTCGCTTCTATGCTAGCTTGACCTAGTTGCCTCAACTAATTTCAGATTCGTAAGGTAGCTAGGTTCTCTACTGAAAAAACTAACGAACTTACCTGTCTGCTGCGATTGCGTTTTCGAGCGGTGTGCGCGCGCAACTGTGTGTCGAGTGTTAGAGCAGTCAAGCTGTGAATTGGTCAAAAATAACCTGACCAATTGTCTTTCAGCCTACTGTATCTTGTCGTATCAGGTCCGGTTTCATTTGGTGCTTATGGATGTGATGCACAATTATAAAATTATAAGCAGCAGTTGGGAGAGCAAAATAAAGCAGCACTGGAAAAAATGGTGTGAGAGAAAAATTACAGGCCGTATTTGAGATGTCCAGTAATCTGAGTGTTGACACAGACATGTCGAGGAATGAGTATGCGATGGTCCGCCTTGTCCGTTCCACGACTGTGTTACATTACACCTTATTTTTACAATTAAATATTTAACCTCCCCTGGTCACCTCCCTGACCAAGGCCTTTCCTCCCCGATTGCTGCAAGTTTTCTAGAGCTGGCACAAGGACAAGTCTCGGGTTTCCAAACTTCTTTCCATTAGAACACATGGAGAACAGTGTTCGTGGGGACCTTCAATGCCCTAGCAGATTTTTGATAACCTCCCCAGATATACGCCCAAAACACAATCCTGTCTCAGAGTTCTCGGATCGGACAATCCTTCGACCACATGCTTTGGTGTTTTTGTCCTTGCTTACGACATGCAGTCAGTAGCTTGTTGTGTTTGTGCTGCTTTGAGTATTGCGGGAGCCATGACGAGAGCCTTCGCTCCAGGTTTCTCGAGAATCGTGATGACTGTACTAGATCACTATATCTTACCTCTTTATGCAGGTGACCTCTCAAATCTCTTAACATGGGTAAACTACCTACACATCAATGATCAAGATGGATCATACTAGGGCCACATCGCACCATATGATGCCACAATTTCTCTTATAGAGTACCTACTCTTAGCAATATGGTACTAAAGAAAAAGCATATTTAAATAAATAATATCATCAACTATAGTTACAATCTCTAACTCCACCTAGTTTCGCTTTGTTCTACTATGAGCAGGGAGCAAAAGATGTGCAGAGTATAATAATTAATGTACTTCTATATTTTATGAATTCACACTTTCTATCATTTAGAAAAACTTGCAGGGCGCCACCCATTTTATCACAACAACACAATTTTTAAAAATAACATAGAGACGATGTGCCTGTACGAATCGATACACTATTGCAAAGTAGAGGAGAGACCAAAGGCAGAGCAGGGTCAGGAGCCTTAATCGGATGGAGATGGAACAATTTCATTCTATCTAGCTATATTTATTTATCTAATCGCTATAGTCCTACCAAGGAGAATAAACACACAAGTGAAAATAGCTAAACCAGTATGACGATGTACAAAGACACAAACGAACACGACAAAGTCAAAGCTTAGACGCTACGTACGAAGGTGACAGCCACAGCAACTTACGATCAGATCTCAGCATTTAAATGAACACAGATCAAGATTTCTAATCTCTATGTTAACATACCACAATCAAGGGAATATAGATCGTACTGTAAACACTGGGCATCTCTTAAGCCGTGAGCTCCCATTAAATCTAGTTACTCATCGAATCGTAACTAAACACGCTAGAGCTTTATCATAAGTCACAATTTTTGGACTCACCGATGATGATGCACTCGCACCCATACGGCAGCATAGAACATATCAGACAAAACAGATCTCTAATAACTCAGGCGAAGAGAACTACACACGCAAAATAATATCAGTGACATACAATAGTCTACGCCACCTTTCTAGAGCATGACTAATAGAAGTGCTTCAACGACCTGACATTTCTACCTCACGGAGTAATACTACAACCCTGAGACGTGAACCTACGACGCAAGATGAATAATCATTCAACAAGTTCATCCAAATGAAAGCTCACAGCGCAACCACAGCCGCGCATGTTTGGAGATCTCCAGGTATAAGTATTGAGTTTACTATTAAACTCGTGTTCGGCATCCATATATTTCCATAATTCCCACAGCGATGCGACGTGTATCGGCTTCTTGACTGTGGCGCCACAAGGATTGCCCGTCAACTCCACCAAGTTAATCGACAACCTATCTCTCGTTTCAGTAACACACAGTAATTTGTCTATGTTGTATGCCCAGTGCGCGGGTCTCATGGGCTGGATTAAGTCAGTCTTTAATGCCTAAGTGTATTCAAATTTTCCAGTATCCCTACAAGCATATCATATCTAGTTAGTTTTACACGGAACAGTCTATCTTAGAAGGAATCAACTGGCTGAGAGTTACTTACGATGAACAATTCGAATAATCTATCAACTTGTCTGCGTGCAACATGCCTCCTAGTCAATTGAGTCGAGATAAACATTATCACTTAGTGCCCAACTCACGCCGCTCAGATCTATTCATGATACAAGCGTGTCTTTCATTCTTCATATAGAATGTAATTAATCTCGATACGTGAAGCAGACATAGCGGGACCCGTACAAGTTACAGTAATGTCTAAAGATGTCTGATCATAATTCGGTGCCACTCGGCACAATCGAAAGCATCAACGCCTCTAAGATATATTAGTTGAAATATCGTACATGAGCAAGAATAGGACCCATCACAGCTACATCACCCGCACAAAAGAAGATATAGAAGTCTACTCCAATATATCACGATGAATATAGTCCCTCGTGATAGCCCCTATTCATCTATTATCTAGATTATCCGTTTGCTCAATACAGATATATTTTGACTTGAGCACTATCTCAAAGCGTCTTCCCTCTTGCTCGCTCGTCACTTTATCTTCTTAGCTGAAATGCACTTCTGCCATCTGGGTGCAGGATATTAGTCTATCACGAATTATCCTAGAGAAAACATGTACAGTTCTACATAGCATATATGTATACAACTCATCACACGTTCTATCTAGGTCATTATAATTCTCAACGAGCGAGTATAACGCTCCACATTGCCATAGTCTTAGCATCTTACACTCCTCCTAGATATGTTCTGGTATTTCTCCACATGCTATACATCTCTTTTTCCACTGCATAGACGCAGCTAATCACTCTCATAGTGTCTTCATGAGACGCCTCTGTTCCATAAATGCAGTCTAAAAACCCACAATCTCACATCCGCTCAGCTCTAAATATATAATCTCCCTCAGAATGAAGGCAGAGCAGGTTTGCGATATACAAGCAGATAGAATAACAACTGTGATGAGCTTCCTGCTCAGTCTGACACAATGCATACAGAGTCAACCCCCCTTTTATGTGTTTGCGCTTCGAATATGAGAAACCCAACACCATCGTGGTCCTACTGAACTGCACTCATCAAGATCACAATCCATCAGGTTATCATGGTTATCATCGATGTCTGTCTGTGCGACTTATCTTCTTTTAACATACACTCTCTCTTCCATGATTACTTAAACCGTGTCCTCGTTTGCACTTCTCTCGCCCTTACTTGTTATTACCACACACATGTCCTCTGTCGAACTTCTATATTAATCCCTTATGTTTATTTAATACACATGTCCTCTGTGCCCTCTAGTAACCCTTATGAATTAATTTTAACACGTGTCCTCTGTGCACGCTCCCCTACTCAGATATATCTTTTTCATTGCATCTCTTAATCCTACACACAACGCTTGACTGCTATGTCTGCTTTCTTAATACATACTCAACAATAAACATTGTTTCATGCTCTAAATCAGTGTTGTCTCTCTGAGCTACTTTACTACGATAACTCCATTGGAGTCTAATCACATATCGATATAACATTTACACACAATACTCATCTTGTCCAAATCTATTCATAAAACTGAACTACACTCTCATTGTGGTAGTGGTGAAATAAATGTATAACACGTTAGTCCTACCTGAGAGTGTAAGTTATCTAAGTTACAATGAACCGCATAATAAGTAAGAGAGAACTATATATCAGGTCTTTATCTCTGAGTTAAAACAGAAATGAACATATAGTAATGTGGTATTACCTACGTGGAAACACCTCACATATTGCTATCACCTTTAGACGAAGAATCTATTTATAATGAACAACTATACATAGGCATCTGAGGGGGCAAATCATTTAACACATTGTCTCCCTATCTTACATCCTACACAGACGTGCGAAAACATGATGAGTCGAAGTATGCGATAATGATAGCATTTAACAATTTTATATTATAGCAATACTGTTATCAAAGTGCGCATGATCAGCAAAGGAATAATGCGGTCACTACACTTTCCGTGACCAAATATGCACTCCGTCACAATAAACCACGTACATCGCCCGGTTAATAAATATCGGACGCTGTTTTATCTGTATGTCTCGCGACTTTGTTGCGTCTTTCCTGCAGCCCCACTACGATCTCACCCTTTGCTTACAGCGCAAGCTTTTCACATGGTTCTCAGCCATTTTTGCGATCAAACACTGGCCTTTCTTTTATAAACCCAGAGTATAATACTGTCGCTCAACTTTTTTCATTCAACTTTTCACCTCGCTCTATCTATCTTTCTGCACATTAGTCACCTTCCACAGGACCTGCCAGACTGCCAAGCTAATAATTATAGACCAATCACGATCTATGCCTCATCAGACACCCTGGCAGTACCGCTTACCTCGTTATTTTACAGGAGAACTGGTCGCCTATGATATATTACAGCGACGATAATCCATGCCCTGTGCTGCGCACATTCCCATTTCACGACCAATCTTATGAGTTATGGGATACATACTATCGCCTGCACTCAGCGTACAGCTTGCTACAGTTTCTAGACAGCTTCAGACGAAATAATATGTAACCACATCGTGTCATGTGCATCTGGTCATTAGACACCACCCATTAGACATGCACCTGGCATACGCGTCGTGAGTGTGCACTCATGTCTAAATAGAGCCGCCTATTATTTGTATCACATTTGCTATAAGGCTCACTAACCTGTCCCATGCGCACTCTAATACATGTATAAAAATACACACCTAAAATATGATTAGTGAGTCTAAGTGAACCAGATAAATCGCATTACACGGCGTGCTTACAAACTAGTCCCATATAATAATGCACGTCTCATTAATCAATGGGATAAAGGTTAGTACACAGTATGCTGGTGAAATCCTCTATAAGTATCTATCTGATTATCCTATGGTATAAAAACGGTGAGTGCTCTAAGAACTGCGATTTAATATGTTAACTTCACGTTATTCTCTTGCACTTCTAAAAAACCGAACCTCACCTCAGCTGTTATTTATACACGCGTTCTCTAACTCCGAAGAGACCACCCAAATAAAGCCACTTATATGATGTAATTTACACGTATCACATCCTCCCACCCTCCCACACCCTCACCCCCCACACCCCCCCCCCTAATCTCTTCTTTTCCCTCCTCCTCCCGCTTCTGCTCCGCCTCTCTTGGCCTCCGAGAGAATCTGAATGCATACTATGAGTGTGATCATCAAGTGTATTTCGACGACAATCATAAAGGCAGGAGCGACTAGCGCAGAGTCTAAGATTGACAAGTGGGACTCTAAGATGACAGAGCGGAGTAAAGATGCTGCAGCTGCTATAGAGAGTGCGACAGCGTGTCAGGATATTGGCGAGCTTGTATACTAGATCAATCATAAGAAGATATTATATATGAGAGCTGCACAGTTGAATACGTAGTATATATCAATGTACAGCCTAATAAACGTTTCATTAGCCTATAGTATAGAGTTTTTGTGTGATTTGCTCTGCAGAACTGACAGTGCACACTGCGAATAGCGTGTTAAGTCAACCACTAATCAAGTAGGGTCTCTATCTCAAAGTGCTGACATGACCAAATAACTGAGAGTATTAGAAATGCATATTGCCATAAGTTCAATGTCATATATGCAACTTGCCAAAATAATGGGGAGGCATAACACAAAAAGCTGTGGAGGGTTATCCAATATAAATGCATAAGAAGACTGATATGTGTATACTGAGAAAATTCTAGACTGATTGAGGAACCAAATAGCCGGAGTGGGATTTATATATAAACCATTAAAAGGTTCATCGAATGAAGTGCACAGTGAAAGGACAACGTGTTTTATAATCATAAGGGTCTGCCACCCCGTACGCATGGCGATCTATGGCACTTGTCTATTGAGCTTAGCAGACTCTCATGTATGTGCACAGTGGCGCGCGTACGACTGCATCTGAATCTATGTGCTCATCGACTAGGCTTCTACATCCGAGGCCAGTTCTCGTAGTTGGTGCATGTTCTGCGCCTCTGGCATCTGATCGTCTAGGCCGCTGCGACGCTAAACACGGTTGTATATTATGCCCGTTTGAGTTTGCGCACACACGCAGCCCGCACTATTTATATCTTAGTGCAGTCAGTCACGCGTCACACGTGGGGCTCATCGTAACTAACATCATTCGCGAGTCTCATGGCGCTCGTCATGGATAGGCCTTGATTCAGTTCTCTGTCTCACGTTCATAGTCTGTTATCGTTACCAACTTGACTGTATTGCTGTCTTAAATGAGTATATTGATGATGACTAGCCAAATCTGCCGTAACCTGCCATGAAATCTCTTCTGTCCATTTTGTCCTTCCATTCGATCCCGTTGTCTGTTGTTCGTAAAAGTAGGAACGTAAACACGCGTCGCAATGCTGAAAAATATTAGTAATCACTAGGAGGTGTTGCGACCACACTTCAAACGAGACACATGAGTATTAAACAGAGCAAACATAGTCAGGGATAGGTAATCCTATCTAGAGAATGCTACCCTGAGAGCAGCAGACAGTGTTCGAAAACAACCATCCCAGTCAACTAATATAAGGGTTATCTTATAGAGAGCGTACGCACAGACGCGACACTAGTGAGATGTTACTGGAAGATTAATTGCATAATGCGGGATATGCGGTAGAACGCGCACTGCCAACTACGACGACACTAGTAGCGTTAAATCCGATATAAGAGTGTGATACTCCATAAGACTGCTATCAGAGTACACGTGCGCAAACTTCATAACAGAAGTATATTCTATGACAATTAAGACAGAAATTAATACTCCTAGCACATAACAACAAGAATACGAGAACCAACAGTACAATACATGTATATCATAAGACTGCGAAACATATAACTAACGAAGTGCACCCAGATACACATAAATCTGTTACACGAAAAACCATAAGCGATTATATCTAGTAGAGTACACACACAAGACATGAATCACAGATCTTTCAAAAAACACACAACAAGCTTATCTACGAAGTGAGCACAGCAACAACGAATGCGCGAGAAATCTCACCTCTAGCAATATACAATACAAACACAGCACCTAACAATAGAGGAGTTGACCACAGTAATGGACATCAGTTAATGTTATATCACACACCTATTAAGGGTAATCCCCTTCGAGAAAGGCTGCCATTCTATAGACTACCATCTCGCTCCATAACTCATATTATATGCTTCTAGATTGCCATCAGACAGAGGTACCAAACCTCAAGTTTAAAGCTCCCAATATTTCTATTGGTTCAAAACAAATTGAGAGACCCACTTTAAATAATCATGAAGAGGTTACTAAGAACTCTGCAACAGCTATGGAGCGACGGCAATGTTTAAGTAATCATCACAGCGAGTGTAGTCTCAGAAAAATCGCACACAGCGAAACTCACGAGATTAGTAACTATACTAAACCAATAAGGCGTTATCTAGTAATAATGCACTAATAGAGTACAAAAAGTCGTAATATGACACCATAAAGCAGTGTATGTTATTTCCTAGAAAGGGCACATTATAAACATAGCTGTGTTAGCACGTATCTGCATATCCAGGAGATATCTCTAGAACCTTGCTCACCAAGCTATGCAAGCATTCTTTGCGATTCCGATCATTACATACCGATAAGAGTCCATCTCAGTATCCACGATATCGCGCGATGGCAATGACATACTAAACTCATCTCTTGTTATCGCGTGTTCTACTGTCTGTGGTTAACAATTACATAATCGAACGATACTCTATATTAATTTAGGTACTACTCGATTCACCGAACCGGGACACCCTGTCTGCATGTGATTGTCAACATTATCTAACATTTTAATTACTATTTAAATCGACAGATTATACTATTAAGCTCTTGTATGGTGTTCATATGTGATAAGAAGACAATCCCTCTACGATCTTTTCTAGTCTTCGCTAGCACACAAGAGCAACCATAATCGCATACATATATATATACATCATCATACTAAACATACACACACAATTAAGTAAACATACACTCAATATTATAATTCTAATTACTTCTAACCTCACACTTCCTATGCGTGTGTTTATAAGTCCAACCCCAGGTTATCTTTATTTATCCGTGCACTAATATATTTATAGTTGGTTTAAAGCATTAGAAGGCTAATGGATACATACATTAATCAATGCAGCATAGCAGTAATTGTCTCTCTTCAAAAACTGCCCACTAATTTAATGAGCTATTGTTCATCTCTTACCCCAGAACATGTTGTCAAGTCTAATATTATGACTTGCCTACATTAACCCAAGAATACTAACAACATTCCCTACCACTGGCATCAGAGACGAATATCACGTTGATTACTTCCTAGTAATCGTGCAAAAAGTTCTCGTATATTAGAACGTCATACATCGAGAGACATGTCCAGCGAGAAGTCACAAACCTCAACAGTAGCTTAACGAATTAAGCTTCTCCCAACACTGGTGCCTTGAGCAGACATAACTCTACTCGTACTACCCCTTCGCCTATATGAAGACGTACCGTTCTTCCTGTGAGTAAATTACGAGTATACAGACGACTTTAGCGTCGTGATGTATGAAGCGACAAATTATAAGGATTGAAATGTTTACGTACGTGAGCTTCGCTGGAGTGCGTAGTTTTTGGTCCTTGTAGATAGTAACCATTCTCACGAGATATATATCTGTATACCTGGTGTTATGGAGGTGATCATTATAGCTTGACAATATAAAGATGCTTTAGGTATGGATCGCGTATATAATGGCCACCTAGAATTAAATATCATATACATAGTAAGAGGACAATCTGTTTGTGCATATGTGTCTAGAATAACTGGTGAAACCATTATATGTTACCGTTCAGGCCATATATATCAGTCTAAGATAGAAACTGTACGTATTGATTGTTAGCCATAACAGTCAATATAACCCGTACAAGCCCTGAGCGAGTCCACGCGATCAATAGCATTCGTATCCAACTATAGCTTCATATCTAGAGAGTATGCGTCTAATATATTTTTTTAAATAAGTCTCGTCAAAATTATCGCTATCTAATCTTTTAAAATATAGAATTCACCTCACTATAGAGAATCTTGATGCTGTATTATCACGTCTGAATCAGCGGTCTCTTGCGCAAAAAACTCTCGTTAACATCTTCAAGTATCAATCTACTTCATCTATCGAGTTTCACGTTGTAGCCCTGACAATAATTGTACACTCTAGCAACCCAGTCCTGATGTGTCCAATATCTAAAACTATCCAGGTTGTGTTGAAATAAACTAATGATGGATTCTTGCATTTTATGATATAAAGTTTTAGAAAAGTTTCCTATATATCAAAACAAATTTATATAGTTCAAATATTCTCTTTTACACATCAGTATAAAAGCATGCTGATATTCTTTACCTGTATTATCTTTTCTGTCAACCCTGATCTAGTAAATAATGGCTATTCGTGAGAAGCATAGGACATATACTTAAAACTACAAACACACTATGAGCGAACAATGAATATATAACACGTTATTGATAAATATTAATATCTTATCCAAAAATATATGTTGTGTATGATTTGACATGAACATGTCCATTGTGAGCATATGATGATATAATATACTGATCGTCTAGGACCAACGCACCATATATACCAATACTTTATTTATTGATATAGATTAAAAAAGATACACCCGTATGCTCAGTTTGTTCTGCACGTGTGAGAGTGAGAGGAACAAGCAAAGGAAAAGAGAGATGACAGTAATGAAAAGGATCAGTAAACTACCTGTTCATATAGATACCCATACGTGAGGAGTGACGGTGTCTATCGGCCACGGCGAACGATCAGCACTTATCCATCATGACACGACACCAATCTAGGCACACACACACACACACACCACACACACACACTGAGCAGCAGTCTACTTCTACCATCTACTTCACACAGACAATCAGCGACACACACACACACAAACTACCACCTCCACACACACATCAACATCACCTGACATCAGCCACCACACCGAACACCCATCGACCATCGCACCACAACAGAAGAGCCTGGAATGATTGCAATATTCGACGAGAAGTTTGTCATTATTTGCGCGAAGACACAGGAGGATACTGTTAGGGAGACAATAAGGCTGATTAGACCGGTACTATATAATAATATGAACTTTTCACTACGTTAGTTGTGCCTTGAGCAGTGAACAGATGAGCGAACACTTAGCACAAGAGAGAGCGCTAAATCATCCTTATAGGGATAGTCTTAAACATACGAGTGCGTATCAACTTTATGCAGACATGAAATGTCATAGCACACATTTCGACCACACAAGTGGCAGATATATCGATCTAACGTATAGAGATGACGAGGAGCATAGATCTCCCAGTAGCTAACTTACCTTACACGAGTGTCATGGAATACTAAAGTCATAAGAACTTAATCTTTTATCTACTGCATCTCGAGAGTGTTCTCCCAAATGAGAACATTTGCACTTATATATGAATGCGGAAACCAGATCAGCACGTATTATTCTACTCAGCACAAAGGTCTATGGAACACAACTTCACCCATGTTGCAAAAGGAGCAATTTTCATCTTTTAGATTGCAGATATGGTTTCAACTATGATAACAATTAATATTGATCAATTGAGCTAATGTCTATAAATATCTTATGACGAATCAAAGAGACCTCACAATGGAATCATCTGTGATAGGCCTAAATCATCAGATAGATGCGAATATGATCTAATCTTGAAAATCTTCACGAAGTCCGTCAAATTTGTTTCGCTCACTCACTCTCAGGCCTACACTTCTCTCAAACCAGGCTCTCCCATTTCACCTGTACATGACAGTGATACATGAATTAAAAATTACATTAGATTATATATAGAATGCGCGATTCTCGTCCATACGTTTATCGTGTCTTGAGCCAATCTAGTTTATTGTGTTGTATCAATAATGAGGGATGTTATACTATACATATCCACACATCACTTATAGGCTGAGCAATAGAGCTCACACGCATCCACATATATAGTGATTTGATCAGCAACAGAATCAGTCACAAACTTCACTGTCCAGAGTCTCCAAATAAAAACTTCCTCCCAGCATTTAGAACAACTATAATTTGAACCAATCTGGTGGTGTAAACGCAAAGAAAAATTGACTATATTTTATTTGTGGCACATATTACAGCCACATTATTACATCTATTTTTATGCCCACGTCTTTTGTTACAAATTAATCAATCATGATAATAGAAAACTTCACTAAATCACCGTGGCATGAAGGATAACCACTTCCGTGTATAGCCATACATTGCATACTCTAGCGCGCACAGGAGACTATTTCCTTACTAACTACTGCGTTTTTGGCATCACTGGAGAAAGAATTAGCCATCTCTATCTTTGCAAGCATACGGCCCATATCCTAACTCGGTGATTCCAAATCGTGTGTTCTAGGGCCTCTTTGTAGAACCTGTCACAATGAAATCACTGACGTCTATTTCACCTTGTTTATCCCGAGTTTAAAGTCGTCTCTAATAACAAGAGTCACAACACAATTAAACAATTCTCTTCAGACACAAATCAGAGCAAAACTAATTTAGTCTGATAATCCGCCATGTGAACGCGTTTTGCAGCCAAGTCTTATGCAACTATCCCATTACCACATGAGAACTTGTCCAGTTATGCCAGACCCTATACTCTTGTTCAAGTTCTGCGCACAGAGCACTATATCGTGTTGAGTCCAAAAAATGTTGATAATAATGACCAGTATAAATTGTCAATAATGCTCGACAAATATACACACAAGTGTCACGCCCTCCACACTGCCTCTATGCATCTATCAGTAACCCAACGTGTGTGTATGTCTCAGACATTTCGAGCACAATATGACTCTCTTATCTTAGAAAGATCAATAATAAAGCAGCAGATTGCGAACTCCTCTTCAAGTGTGAGTCGCTCAGGAGCGACATCATCTCATCAGCCGTGTCCTCAGAGAGCAGGTCTCGACCAAACACCCAGTTTGAATTGGTGATGTCTATCTCCTCCAAAGATCCAGTCACAAGTTCGTCATTATGTCTTTTATGCCCAGTACTGGCGTTTCCCCACAATGCTCAAGATGTCTAGATTTTCCTGATCAACATGCGCATAAGAAAGACAAAGGAATAACATAAACTAGAGAGAGTGACCCTAAATATCACCACATGCTAGCATCTCGTATCCTATCTGCTCACTATCTATGAGCTCAGTGCTTGAGAGCTGGCTGACCTAATGTATAGTCATTTAAGCTAGTATTTAATTTGACCATTGTAGACCTAATTTCTAAAATTTCGCGATCCTCTACTCATTGAGTACCTACGAGCCCTCCTACATTCTTACAAAATTTGGTATACTGCCCAACAGAATCCATGAAGGACGCAGTTAAGCCCCGTAATACCACCTTGAGACCACATATAGACATATTAACACTTTACAAATCTTGGACCACAACAAGCATATCTGACACCTCTCTTGCCGCTTGGAACATCTCATTCCCATATATGGACGATGGATATCAAAATGATCCGAGAAGATAAACTAGGGCACCCTTCTAGTTGAGTGTAAGGCTATATTCTGGCGACTTAATTGTATTTTTTGAAAAGCCTACTTTACTGCTAATTGCCTATGAAGTTAGCTTTGTACCATACTAGAGCTACTACAGAGAGGCGGATCTAGTATGAGTCCTCGTTTCCAACTGATGTATACAATACCTTGAAGTGTTTCTCCCGAATATCTTTCAGTTTGGCTCGCAGTCCCACGCGCTGTGGTGTCACCAATATGTATTAGTGGCCTACATAGGCAGTTTTCTTGAGAGATGGGGCTATCAGAGCTCACCGTGGTCTATTACTGTATAGCAGGCCAGCTCCACTATGTCTTGACCCTGCCAACAAGCGTCTCAAGCAGATAGCGACAACAATCTAGCTCAGAGACCTACTGCTGTTGCGTGTCCGGAAGGAAGGTGTCACCGATTTAGAGGCTCATGCTAAAACAAGAAAGGGCCTTCCCCAAACTATTGCCACAAAGTTGGAAGCACAGAATTGTCTAGAATGTAACTGAATTGTCTAGAATGTCATTAAGATTTCCCTTCACTGAACTAAGTGGCCTAGCCAAACCATGAAAAACAGCCCCAGTCCATTATTCCTCCTCCACCAAATTTGACAGTTGCACTATGTATTCGGAGGTAGTGATTTTTATGCGCTACTCGCTTCACACTCAGCGGTCCCGTCTGTGAGCTTGTGTGGCCTACTTTTTCGGCTGAGCACTTGTTGCACCTAGATGTTTCCACTTTACAATAACAGCACTTACAGTTGACGGGGCAGCTTTAGCACAGACATTTGACAAACTGACTTGTTGGAAAGATGGCATCCTATGAAAGTCACTGAGCTCTTCAGTAAGCCATTCTACTGCCAATGTTTGTCTATGGAGAATACATGGCTCTGTGCTCAATTTTATACACCTGTCAGCAATGGTGTGGCTGGAGAATAGCCGAATCACTATATTTGAAAGTGTTTACATACTGTGTATTACATGTAATAACGCAGCTCAGCCTTCAAACACAGTAGTCCCTCCAACTCATCACTAAGTTCAGGGCGCCTGGGTCCTGAAACCCTCTTGTAAAATTGGTCCTGAGACATCCTGACGGGCTGACCCCAAATGGTGGAGGTAGGCAACAACACCTCCTCAATGCTGATCATCAACATGGGGGCCCCACAGGGGTGCATGCTCAGCCCCCTCCTGTACTCCCTGTTTACCCATGACTGTGTGGCCACGCACATCTCCAACTCTATCATCAAATTTGCTGACGACACAACAGTGGATATTACTTGTCAGATATTGCTGCACTGTCGGAARTAGAAGCACAAYCATTTCTCTACACTCGCAATAACATCTGCTAACCATGTGTATGTCACCAATAACATTTGATTTGATTGGATTTGGTAGGCCTGATTACCAACAACGATGAGACAGCCAACAGAAAGGAGGTGAGAGCCCTGGCAGAGTGGAGTTAGGGCACTCTAACGTCTACAGGAGACAGCAGAGKGAGCATGTCCCCATCCACATCCATGGGGCAGCAGTGGAGAGGGTCAAAAGCTTCAAGTTAATCTACGTGCACGTCATTGACAGAWGGCTGAATAAATTAGGCTTGGCCCCTAAGACCCTCACAAACTTCTACAGAAGCATCATTCAGAGCATCCTGTCGGCTGTATCYCCGCCTGGTACTTCAATTGCACCGCCTGCAAATGCAGGGCTCTCCAGAGGGTGGTGAGGTCAGCCCAAKGCATCACCAGGGCACACCGCCTGCCCTCCAGGACATCTACAGCACCCAGTGTCACAGGAAGGCCAAGATGATCATCAAGGACCTCAGCCACCTGACCCACGGCCTGMTCACCCTGCTACCATATAGAACGCGGAGACAGTACAGGTGCATCAAGGCAAATCTCCAGGCCATCAGACTGAATTTTAGTTACTGTTCTAGCCAGCTACCACCAGYTACTCTACCCTGCACCTTAGAGACTGCTGRCCTATGTACATAGAGTCATTGAACAATGGTGACTTTAACCTTATACTGCAGTGGGCTAAATCAGGGTCACACAGAGTGAATCTTGGCAGTCTTAAACACATCTACTGTGAAACAAAAGTATATACCTCACACACAACAATATGGGCTTAAAATCAAGAAGACACCTGTACCATGTCAGATATAGAGTTGAAATGTATTACATTTTAAGTTTGCATCCCAATATTACCCTTTATACACACCTCAAAAGATTGAAATATAACATAACTGTTTGACATAGAAACACCGGATTTTCTGCAAGTTTTTTCAAAAAATCTTTATTAATTATGACATRATGAAAAATATGACTAACATTCCACCCATGAGGCAAAGGGGTCATTGACTGCAGGAAAGGGATACTAATGTTTACATACTGTTTCACTCACTTRATACACTGAATGTACAAAACATTAAAAAATAATAATAATTAGGAACACCTGCTCTTTTCATGACATAGACTGGCCAGGTGACTCCAGGTGAAAGCTATGAACCCTTATTGATGTTACCTGTTAAAAATTCAATCAGTGTAGATGAATGTGGAGGAGACAGGTTAAATAAGGATTTTTAAGCCTTGAGACAATTGAGGATTGTGTATGTGTGCTATTCAGAGGGTGAATGGGCAAGTCAAAAGTGCTTTTGAACAGMGTATGGTAGTAGGTGCCAGGCACACCGGTTTGAGTGTATCAAGAACACAGCAGCGCTGCAGGGTTTTTCTTGCTCAAGAGTTTCCTGTGTGTAATCAAGAACGGTCCACCACCCAAGGGAAATCTTGACACAACTGTGCGAAACACATCGGAGTCAGCATGGCCACTGTGGAACACTTTCAACACCTCAATCCCTTTCCCCTCTCCCCTCCTCTCCTCTCCTATCTCCACATCCCCACCTAACCTCCTCCCCTCCTCTCCTCTCCTATCTCCACATCCCCACCTGACCTCCTCCCCTCTCCCCTGCCTATCTCCACAATCCCACTACCTCCTCCCCTCCCTCCTCACCACATCCCCACCTAACCTCCTCCCCTCCTCTCCTCTCCTATCTCCACATCCCCACCTACCTCCTCCCCTCCTCTCCTCTCCTATCTCCACATCCCCACCTAACCTCTCCCCTCCTCTCCTCTCTATCTCTCCACATCCCACCTAACCTCCTCCCCTCCTCTCCTCTCCTATCTCCACATCCCCACCTAACCTCCTCCCTCCTCCTCACTGCTATCCTCGCTTTTACCCTCCTCCCTTTTATTTATTTTATTGTATTTTTACATTTAACCTTTATTTAACTAGGCAAGTCAGTTAAGAACAAATTCTTAGTTACAATGACAGCCTACCAAAAGGCAAAATACTTCCTGCTGGGATTAAAAAAAAAAAATATATAAAATAATATAGGACAAAACACAACACTACATAAAGAGAGACCTAAGACAACAGCAAGGCAGCAACACATGACAACAAGCATGGTAGCAACACAAAATGACAACAACATAGTAGCAACACAACATTTGTAATTATTTAATACATTTTTATTTCACCTTTATTTAACCAGGTAGGCTAGTTGAGAACAAGTTTTCATTTACAACTGCGACCTGGCCAAGATAAAGCAAAGCAGAGTACACAAACACAACACAGAGTTACATATGGAATAACAAACATACAGTCAATAATGCAATTGGAAAGTCTATATACAGTGTGTGCAAAATGAGGTAGGATAAGGGGGAGGCAATAAATAGGCCATAGTGGTGAAATTATTAACAGTATGGCAAATTAACACTGGGGTGATAATGTGCAGAAGATGAGTGTTCAAGTACCAGTACTGGGTGCAAAGGACAAAATAAATAAAATAAATAACAATATGGTGATGAGGTAGTTGGATGGGCTATTTACAGATTGGCTATGTACAGGTGAAGTGATCTGTGAGCTGCTCTGACAGCTGGTGCTTAAAGCTAGTGAGGAGATATGAGTCTACAGCTTCAGTGATTGTTGCAGTTTGTTCCAGTCATTGGCAGCAGAGACTGGAAGGAAAGGCGGCCGTTGGAGGAATTGGCTTTGGGGGTGACCAGTGAAATATACCTGCTGGAGCTCGTGCTGCGGGTGGGTGCTGCTATGGTGACCAGTGAGCTGAGATAGCGGGCGCTTTACCTACAACGACTTATGATGACCTGGAGCCAGTGGGTTTGTCGACAGATATGAAGCAGGGCCAGCCAACGAGAGCATACAGGTCGCAGTGGTGGTAGTATATGAGGCTTTGGTGACAAAATGGATGGCACTGTGATAGACTGCATCCAATTTTGCTGAGTAGAGTATTGGAGGCTAGTTTGTAAATGACATCGCC
>NW_019942796.1:120481-126986 GCF_002910315.2 Salvelinus sp. IW2-2015 | reverse complement strand
GGAACCAAAATAAATAAAATAATAAACAATATGGTGATGAGGTAGTTGGATGGGCTATTTACAGATTGGCTATGTACAGGTGAAGTGATCTGTGAGCTGCTCTGACAGCTGGTGCTTAAAGCTATGAGGAGATATGAGTCTACAGCTTCAGTGATTGTTGCAGTTTGTTCCAGTCATTGGCAGCAGAGACTGGAAGGAAAGGCGCCGTTGAGGAATTGGCTTTGGGGTGACCAGTGAAATATACCTGCTGGAGCTCGTGCTGCGGTGGGTGCTGCTATGGTGACCAGTGAGCTGAGATAAGGCGGGGCTTTACCTAACAACGACTTATAGATACCTGGAGCCAGTGGGTTTGTCGACAGATATGAAGCAAGGGCCAGCCAACGAGAGCATACAGGTCGCAGTGGTGGTAGTATATGAGGCTTGGTGACAAAATGGATGGCACTGTGATAGACTGCATCCAATTTGCTGAGTAGAGTATTGGAGGCTAGTTTGTAAATGACATCGCGAAGTCAAGGATAGTCAGTTTTACAAGGTATGTTTAGCAGCATGAGTGAAGGATGCTTTGTTGGAAATAGGAAGCCGATTCTAATTTAATTTTGGATTGGAGATGCTAATGTGAGTCTGGAAGAGAGTTTACAGTCTAACCAGACACCTAGGCATTTGTAGTTGTCCACATATTCTAAGTCAGAACCGTCCAGAGTAGTGATGCTAGACGGGTGGGTAGTGTGGGCAGGATCGGTTGAAGAGCATGCATTTAGATTTGCTTGCATTTAAGAGCAGTTGGAGGCCATGGAAGGAGAGTTGTATGGCATTGAAGCTCGTCTGGAGGTTAGTTAACACAGTGTCCAAAGAAGGGCCAGAAGTATATAGAATTGTTCATTGCTAGAGTTGATCAGAGAATCACCAGCAGCAAGAGCGACGTTATTGATGTATACAGAAAAAGAGTCGGCCCGAGGATTGAACCCTGTGGCACCCGCATAGAGACTGCCAGAGGTCCGGACAACAGGCCCTCCAATTTGACACACTGAACTCTGTCAATAAGTAGTTGGTGAACCAGGCGAGGCAGTCATTAGAGAACCAAGGCTGTTGAGTCTCTCCGATAAGACTGTGGTGATTGACAGAGTCAAAAGCCTTGGCCAGTCGATGAAGACAGCTGCACGATGGCAGTTATGATGTCGTTTAGGACCTTGAGCGTGGCTGAGGTGCACCATGACCAGCTCGGAAACCAGATTGCATAGCGTAGAAGGTACGGTGGTTTCAAAATGGTCGGTGATCTGTTTGTTAACTTGGCTTTCGAAGACCTTAGAAAGGCAGGTAGGATGGATATAGGTCTTTCGCAGTTTGGTCTAGAGTGTCTCACCCTTTGAAGAGAGGATGAGCACGCAGCTTTCCAATCTTGGGGATCTCAGACGTTATGAAAGAAAGTTGAACAAGCTAGTAATAGGGGTTGCAACAATTCGGCAGATAATTTTAGGAAGAGGGTCCAGATTGTCTAGCCCTGCTGATTTGTGCAGGGTGCAGGGCTGTTGACCGGGGTAGGGTAGCCAGGTGGAAAGCATGGCCAGCCGTAGAAAAATGCTTATTGAAACTCTCAATTATCGCAGATTATCTGTGGTGACAGTGTTTCCTAGCCTCAGTACAGTGGGCAGCTGGGAGGAGGTGCTCTTATTCTCCATGGACTTTACAGTGTCCCATAACTTTTTGATTAGTGCTACAGGATGCACATTTCTTTGAAAAAGCTAGCCATTGCTTTCCTAACTGCCTGTGTATATTGGTTCCTAACTTCCCAGAAAAGTTGCAGATTTTCGAAGCTAATGCATATGCCACAGGATTTTTTGTGCTGGTCAAGCAGTCAGGTCTGGAGTGAACCAAGGGCTATATCTGTTCCTGGTTCAACATTTTTAATGGGGCATGCTTATTTAAGATGGTTAGGGAAGCACTTTTAAGGAATAACAGCATCCTCTACTGATTGAATGAGTCAATATCATCCAGGATACCCGGGCCAGTCGAATAGAAAGGCCTGCTCACTGAAGTGTTTTAGGGAGCGTTTCACAGTGATGAGGGGGTGGCACACCCATTACGGACGCAGGCAATGAGGCAGTGATCGCTGGGATCCTGTTGAAGACAGCAGAGTGTATTTGGAGGCAGGTGGTTAGGATGATATCTATGAGGTGCCCGTGTTTACGGATTTGGGTTGTCCCTGATGGTTTCATTGATAATTTGTGTGAGATTGAGAGCATCAAGCTTAGATTGTAGGATGCCGGGTGTTAAGCATGTCCCAGTTTAGGTCACCTAACAGCACGAGCTCTGGAGATAGATGGGGGCAATCAATTCGCATATGGTCCAGGGCACAGCTGGTGACAGAAGGTGGTCTATAGCAAGCGCAACGGTAAGAGACTTGTTCTGGAGAGGTGGATTTTAAAAGTAGAAGCTCAAATTGTTTGGCACAGACCTGGATAGTATGACAGAACTCTGCAGGCTATCTATGCAGTAGATTGCAACTCCGCACCCTTTGGCAGTTCTATCTTGTCGGAAAATGTATAAGTTAGGGATGGAAATTTCTGGGTTTTGGTGGTCTTCTAAGCCAGGATTCAGACACGGCTAGGACATCCGGGTTGGCAGAGTGTGCTAGGGCAGTGAATAGAACAAACTTAGGGAGAGGCTTCTAAAGTTAACATGCATGAACCCAAGGCTTTTACGGTTACAGAAGTCAACAAATGAGGTCCTGGGGAATGGGAGTGGAGCTAGGCACTGCAGGACCTGGATTACCTCACATCACCAGATGAACAGAGGAGGAGTAGGATAAGGTACGGCTAAAGGCTAAAAGAACTGGCCGCTTAGTATGTTCAGAACAGAGAGTAAAAGGAGCAGATTTCTGGCACGGTAGAATAGATTCAAGGCATACGGTTCTTACAGACAAAGGTATGGTAGGATGTGAATACAGTGTGGGTAAACCTGTGCATAGAGTGACGATGAAAGAGATATTGTCTCTAGAAATATCATTTAAACCAGGTGGTCACCGCATGTGTGGGAGGTGGAACAAAAGTGTTAACTAAGGCGTATGTAGCAGGGCTAGAGGTTCTACAGTGAAATAAGGCAATAATTCCTAACCAAAACAGCAATGGACAAGGCATATTGACGTTAGGGAGAGGCATGTTAGCCAAGTGATCATAGGAGTCCAGTGAGTGGCTTCAGGCAGCTAGCGGGCTGGGCTAGCAAGATAGCAGAAGGGCCTTTGAGGACGTTGCGACGAGAAAAGTCTGTTGTGCCCCTCGTGCTGTGACGTCGGCAGACAGATCAGCAGGGCTCCGTGTGATAAATCAGGCAATTGGCAAAATAGGTATAGTGGTCAAAGAATTTGTCCAATGGGCCTCTTAAGCTAACAGTCCGATGTGCTCTAGACAGCTAGCGGGCCGCGGCTAGCAGTCAGCAGATGGGCTTGGCAAGGCTAGCTCCAGGCTAATTGGTTCTTGCTTCGGGACAAAGACATTAGCCAGGAGTGCAACTCGGATAGCAGCTAGCTAGCTGCGATGAACAGGGGAAGGGAAGAAAAAAAAAAGTTCAGAGCCTGCGGTAGGAATCCGGAGATATGGGGAAAATTAGTCAGATTTGCTCTGGTTTGAGTCGCGCTGTGCAGACTGGCGAGAGTTGTCCGGGCTAAAGGTAGCTGATGACCGCTAGCAGTGGCTAGCTGACTACTAGCTAGTAGCTAGTTAGCTGGCTAGCTGCTGTTGGGGGGCTCCGGTTCAGAGGACYGATCAGCAGGGTAGTCCAGTCGTGATGGGTCGGCGGGGGTCCAGGTATTGTAGCCCAAGGAGTGGCAGATGGGCCTCTTCGGCTTGCCGGGAGATGGGCCTAGCAGATAGGCCTAGCAATGGCTAACTGACTACTAGCTAGTAACCAGTCAGCTGGCTAATTTTGATGGGGGTTCCGGTTCTTAAGTATAAAAAATAGCAGATCCGTACCACATTGGGTGAGGCGGATTGTAGGAGAGTATATTCAGTCCGTAGATGGAAAGTGATATTAAAATATATACGAAATATATACGAAAAAAACAAGGACAAACTATACTTACATGGGTCAAGACAAAACATACGTCCGACTGCTACGCCATCTTGGTTAGTCAACCAACATGGTAGCAGCACAACACATGGTACAAACATTATTGGGCACAGACAACAGGACACAGACAATTGTTAAAGCGATGAAAGTATATACTATACTAAAAGGATTTTAGGATATTGTTTTGGTAAATTATAGTTCTGCCCTGTGCAGTTTTTTTGTTGAGGTAATCAAAATCCCAAGGGGTCAGATAAACCAGGCTTTTTGTTGTCCCATTCTCCCTCTACCCACTCGGTCATCTCTCTCTGCCTTTCCTGGCCTGTTCATTAAACCCTGTCCAAAGAAATTGTTTATTGTGTCCCTACCAGTATCACAGAAAAGTCTGGGATGATCTCCTGCCAAGCTTTGCATGGTCCATGGACCCTGGTGCCTCGTGTTAGAGGCCTTCTTTATTTTTTCAAGGGGATGGAACTCTGCAGCAATTACTGATGACAAGCAGGTTTCAAATAGGCAACTGTGGCACAAATCAAGTGACTTATTTTTAAGATGTGTTATTTGATTCAATTTTTAACATGGAACGGAAAGCTCTACTACTTGATAGATTTCAAATGATATTGTTTTTTTTGGCAGTTTAGTGACCATTTGTTTTGTGTATCTTAAGTCATTTTTAAAGATGCTCGAAAGCTCTAAATTGTTGGTGTGATAATGCCCTTAAAACTATAGAGGCATAGATCTGTCTCGACTAGACAATCCTGTACTCAACGATTAGCTGTGGCTCTTCAGTCTCTCATTACCAAAATATTTGTCAAAGCCGAGACTTTGGTGGCCTTGAAAAACCTGCCACTGCCCTAAGAGAGGAATTTCTCAATTCCATTTACAACTTTATTTATCCCTCAGGGGCAAGGGCCCTTTATTATGACCCTGAATCCATGTATTCTTTATAAACCTGTATTTACAGATTAGAACCTGTTAGGTATTGTCACGATCGTCGTATTGTGGAAGAGAGGAGGACCAAGGCGCAGCGTGATAACAATACATCTTCTTTAATTGAAGACGAAAGCGAAACGAAGAACACTAATACAAACTAAACAAAACAACAAACCGACGAACATGAAGCTATATAAACAATAAGTGCAGACACAGGCAACTTAGACATAGACAATCACCCACGAACTACCTAATGAATATGGCTACCTAAATATGGTTCCCAATCAGAGACAACGATAGACAGCTGTCTCTAATTGAGAACCAATCCAGGCCAACAATAGACATGCATACACCTAGACTAGACACTCATACCAACTAAACCACAGCACCCATAAACATACAAAAAAAAACTAGACAATACAAAACACATACATCCCCATGTCACACCCTGTCACACGGGCAGGCAGCGGCAGCTCAGACGGCGCTGGGCAGACGGCAGCTAGCACGCGCTGGGCAGACGGGGCAGCGCAGCGCAGGCGCGCTGGGCAGACGGGCAGCGCAGGCGGCGCTGGGCCAGACGGCGCAGCGCAGGCGGCAGCTCAGACGGCGCTGGCAGACGGCAGCGCAGGCGGCGCTGGGCAGACAGCAGATTCTGGCTGCTGAGGCGCACAGTAAGCCTGGTGCGTGGTGCCGGAACTGTGGTAACCGGGCTGGAGACACGCACCACAGGGCGAGTGCGTGAGGAGGAACAGGGCTCTGGAGACGCACTGGAAGCCTGGTGCGTGATGTTGGCACTGGTGGTAAATGGCTGGGCGAGGAGGTGGCACCGGATAGACCGGACCGTGAAGGCGTACTGGAGCTTTTGAGACCGAGCCTGCCCAACCTTACCTGGTTGAATGCTCCCCGTAGCCAGGCCAGTGCGGCGAGGTGGAATAGCCCGCACTGGGTGTGCTGGCGAACCGGGGACACCATGCGTAAGGCTGGTGCCATGTACGCCGGCCCGAGAAAGCGCACTGGAGACCGATGCGTTGAGCGGCTTCATGGCACCCTGGCTCGATAGCCCCATCTGCCCGGCCAATATGAGGAGCTGGGATGTACCGACCGGGCTATGTACACGTACAGGAGAACGGTGCGCTCTTCCGCATAAACGGTGTCTGCCCGTACTCCGCTCTCCACGGTAAGCACGAGGAGTTGGCGCAGGTTTCCTACCTGACTATGCCACACTCCCCGAGAGCCCCCCCCCAAGAAAATTTTGGGGCTGTCTTCTCGGCTTCCAGGCGCGCTTCCGTGCTGACTCCTCATACCACGCCTCCTTCGGCTTTAGCTGCCTCCAGCTCTTCACGAGGGCGGCAATATTCTCCAGGTTATGCCCAGGGTCCTCCGCCGTCCAGAATTTCCTCCAATTTCAATCATGCAAAGTAATATAATACGTTCAAATAGTCCTGGCGATCCGTTGCTGTGATCGCCCTCATTTGTTCAAAAGACGGCTGCTTTGGTTCCGGGTTTGAGTGGGTGA
>NW_019942796.1:111659-120456 GCF_002910315.2 Salvelinus sp. IW2-2015 | reverse complement strand
ACCTGAGCCAACTCCCGTGCTTACCGTGGAGTGAGAGAGCGTCGTACTGGTCAGACACCGTGTTATGCGGTAAAGCGCACGGTGTCCCCAGTACGCGTGCTTAGCCAGTGCGGGCTATTCCACCTTGCCGCACTGGAGGGCTAGGTTGGCATCGAGCCAGATGTCATGAAGCCGGCCAACGTATCTGGGTCTCCAGTACGTCTCCTCGGGCCGGCATACATGGCACCAGCCTTACGAATGGTGTCCCCGGTTCGCCAGCATAGCAGTGCGGGCTATTCCACCTCGCCGCACTGGCAGGGCTACGGGCACCATTCAACCTGGTAAGGTTGGGCAGGCTCGGTGCTCAAGAGCACGTGTCCTCCTTCACCGGTCCGGTATACCCGGTGCACCTCCAAGTACCAGTCCACCGGTGGCAGCCCCCCGCACCAGGCTGTCTCTCCGGGTTCTCTCTCCAGCTGCTCCACTGTCAGCGCTGTCAGAGCTTTCTCCTCTCCAGCGCAGCCAGTGCCTATACACGCACCAGGCCTACTGTGCGCTCAGCAGGGCAGAGTCGGCGTCTGCCAACGCCTGCTGCACTGCCTGTCTGCCCAGCGCCGTCTGAGCCATCTGTCTGCCCAGCCGGCGCCTGAACTGCCCGTTCTGCCAGCGGCGCCTGACTGCCCGTCTGCCCAGCGGCACGCTGACTGCCCGTCTTGCCAGCGCGCCTGAACTGCCCGTCTGCCCAGCGGCACCTGAACTGCCCGTCTGCCAGCGGCGCCTGAACTGCCCGTCTGCCCAACGGCGCTGAACTGCCCGTCTGCCATGAGCCTGCAAAGCTGCCCGTCTGCCATGAGCCTGCAAAGCCGCCGTCTGCCAAGAGCCTACAGAGCCTTCCGCCAGACCGGATCAGCCAGAGCCTTCCGCCAGACCGGATCAGCCAGAGCCTTCCGCCAGACCGGATCACCAGAGCCTTCGCCAGACGGATCAGCCAGAGCTTCCGCCAGACCGGATCAGCCAGAGCCTTCGCCAGACCGGATCAGCCAGAGCCTTCGCCAGACCGGATCAGCCAGAGCCTTCCGCATCAGACCGGATCAGCCAGAGCCGTCCAAGCCGGAGCCAGAGCCGTCCAGCCAGGACCTGCAGAGCCGTCCAGCCGGACCTGCCAGAGCCGTCCAGCCAGGACCTGCCAGAGCCGTCCACCAGGACCTGCCAGAGCCGTCCAGCCAGGACTGCCAGAGCCGTCCAGCCAGGACTGCCAGAGCCGTCCAGCCAGGACCTGCCAGACCTGCCAGACTGCCAGCCTCAGCCAGGACCTGCAGGTCCTCAGCCAGGACCTGCCAGAGTCCCTCAGCCAGGACCTGCCAGAGTCCCTCAGCCAGGACCTGCCAGAGTCCTCAGCAGAGACTGCCAGAGTCTCAGCCAGGACTGCCAGAGTCCCTCAGCCGGTGCTGCCCTTATTCCGGTGCTGCCCTTATCCCGGTGCTGCCCCTTATCCCGGTGCTGCCCTTCATTTAGTGGTTTTAGTTGGAGGGTGGTCATTGGGAGGGGATACAGAAGCGGGGAGTGACTATGGTGGTGTGGGGACAGCGTCCGGAGCCTGAGCCACCACCGTGGTCAGATGCCCACCCAGACCCTCCCCTGGACTTTGTGCTGGTGCGCCGGCGTTCGCCACCTTGAAGGGGGGGTTCTGTCACGTTCCTGACCTGTTTTCTGTTGTTTTGTATGTGTGTGATGGTCAGGGCGTAGTTTTGGGTGGGCAGTCTTGTTTGCTGTTCTATTTGGTTTTGGGTTGCCTGGTATGCTCTTAAATTAGAGCAGGTGTTGTTTGCGTTTTCCTCTAATTGAGAGTCATATTAAGTAGGTTGTTCTCGACTGTTTGTTTGTGGGTGAAATTGTCGCTGTGTCTGTGTATTTTGCACCACACGGTACTGTCTTCGTCTCGTTCTGTTCGGTCGTTCTGTTTATGTGTTCCCGTTTCATGTAAGTTCATAGTTTAGGTCTGTCTAGTTCGTTTGTTATTTTGTTAATCATTCAAGTGTATTTCGTTATCGTGTTTTCCGTTCTTGTCAATAAACATTATGTATTCATCACCCGAGCGCCTTGTCTAACTCACCACCGAGGGACACGGCCGTTAAACACAGGTAATTAGAACTGTTAAAATATTACAGAAATAGAACATGTTAGGTATTACAGGTAATTTAGTATCCTGTTGGTATTATCAGGTAATTAGAACCTGTTAAATATTTACAGGAAATTAGAACATGTTAGGTATTTACAGGTAATTAGAACCTGTTAGGTATTTTACAGGTAATTAGATCCTGTTCGGTATTTACAGGTAATTAGAACCTTAGGTATTTACAGGTAATTAGAAACCTGTAGGTATGTTACAGGTATTAGAACTGTTAGTATTTACAGGTAATTAGATCCTGTTAGTATTATCAGGTAATTAGAACCTGTTATTTATTTACAGTAATTAGAACATATATTAGGTATTCGAAGTACAGGTTATTACTCTCAACCCCCTGCCTCCCCACCCCTAAATCATTGCTACCCAATGCCACCCCTCACCCTCTCCGTAGACCCCTCCCTCCACCACTGCAGCTTCTTTCCTCTCTTTTTAAAATTTCCAACCTTGCAGTGAAGTGAGTATTCCTACCTTGCAGTGTAGTGGAGTATTCTACTTCTATGGTATTCCTACCTTGCGGTGTAGTGATTTTCTACCTTGCGGTGAATTGAGTTTTTCCTACTGCGGTGTAGTGAGTTTTCCTAACCTTGCGTGTAGTGAGTATTCCCTACCTTGCGGTGTAGTGAGTATCCTACCTTGCAGTGTATTAGTATCCTACCTCGCATTGTACTGAGTATTTCTACCTTGCGGTGTACTTGAGTATTTCTACCTGCGGTGTAGTGAGTTTTTCACCTTGGGGTGTAGTGAGTATTCCTACCTTGCGGTGTAGTGAGTGCTGTGCACAGATTTAAGGCCTTAATTACCAGCCAAGTTGAGACCCCTGGGGAAAGCAGTGGTGAGCTCTGGCTCTATGACTAATGAGAAGATTTTAATATGTACGACAGCAAGGCCTTGAACTGATTACTGTAATTCCCCCTAACCCGCCCACCCCAATCCCCCCCCCCCCCCCCCAAAATCTGATTAAGGAAACCAAATGTAATCTTCAGATATTACCTATTACCACCAATTATAATCTATAGCTGTCTGTCTGGTGGTGGTCACAGAATCCATTGGCTCAGTGACTTAAAGCAATGTAGTTTTGAAAGTAGAGCTCACGAGCAAAACTGATCCCCGATAATGTTGAGTTTTTTTTGCAATTCATATGATATTTATAATTTGTACTTAAGATCCTGGACTGCATCTTTAAGTCAAGTAATGGGTAATGTCTAGGTCGGACATGAACTATTACTGCAGCACCCTGTTAGGATAGGTATCGTCTAGGCAGGTCTGGCATGCCTGTCAGGATAGGTTATCATCTGGGCAGGTCTGACGTGCCTGTCAGGATAAGGTTATCGTCTGGCAGGTCTGGCGTGTCTGTAGGATAGGTATACGACTAGAGTGGTTGGCGTGCCTGATATAGGATAGAGTACCACGCTCACTACAAGGTCTGATGTGTGCCTGTCAGGATTAGGTATCGTCTAGGAAGGTCTGGCGCGCCTGCAGGATAGGTTTATCGTCTAGCAGGTCTGCGTGCCTGTCAGGATAGGGTTACGTCTAGGCATGTCTGGCGTGCCTGTCAGGATAGGATATCGTCTAGGCAGGTCTGGTGTGCCTGCTAGGATAGGTTATCGTCTAGGCAGGTCTGGCGTGCCTGTTAGGATAGGTTATCGTCTAGGCAGGTCTGGCGTGCCTGTCAGGATAGGTTATCGTCTAGGTAGGTGTGGCGTGCCTGTGCACACCTGTGCACACCTGTTACAGTTTTATCATCGGGGAAGCCCCTTTGATCAATGCTAGGTGATCTCATTCAGGTGTGCACGCAAGCATGTACGGACACACACACAGGCACGCACGCGCACGCAAACATTCACACACACAAACACCTCCCATCAGCCTTAGCAGCTAATCCTGCCTCCAACACCTAGCTAGTGTAGTTGATATAGATGACAACAGGGACAATAATGAGCAATGGAGCTGAAGAGCTGTGTGACTAGTCAGACAGGTAATGGTGATGATGGCTTTGATGAGATACTAGAGTATGAGCCTGATTCCGAACAAGACAGCTTTTTACTGAATGATTTTCTATCTACAAGCTATCAGTCCAAGGTAGGCGTGACGCCACCCATGGAAAGTCTCTGAAACGCTGAAACATGAAATGATCTCATCATGCAGAAAACTTCTATCTAAGAAGATGTGGGTCCTGTGTGGCTCAGTTGGTAGAGCATGGCGTGTGCAACGCTGGGGTTGTGGGTTCGATTCTCACGGTGGACCAGTGTGAAAATGTATAAACTCACTGCTGTATGTTGCTCTGGATAAGGGTGTCTGCTAAATAATGGAAATGGAAAATGAGTATGGAAGGAGTTATATGTTGCTCCACAGCAATGCAGCCTTGCCTCAGTATACGCTAGGTCCTGCCTTCTTGGAATATAGATGATCTGTGATGGTCTGTGAACTAGTCTCTGGAATTTAGACAATCTGTGCTATACAGACGATCTGTGCACTACTCTGTGGAATATAGATGGTTTGTGAACTAGTCTGTGGAATATAGATGATCTGTGAACTAGTCTGTGGAATATAGATGATCTGTGAACTAGTCTGTGGAATATAGATGATCTGTGAAACTGTCGTGGATATAAGATGATCTGTAGAACTAGTCTGTGGAATATAGATGATCTGTTGGAATAGTCTGTGGAATATAGAGTGATCTGTGAACTAGTCTGTGGAATATAATGATCTGTGAACTAGTCTGTGGAATATAGACGTGATCTGTGAACTAGTCTGTTGAATATAGATGATCTGTGAACTAGTCTGTGAATATAGATGATCTGTGAACTAGTCTGTGGAATATAGATGATCTGTGAATCTAAAGTCTGTGAATATAAGATGATCTGTGACTAGTCTGTGGAATATAGATGATCTGTGAACTAGTCTGTGGAATATAGGTGATCTGTGAACTAGTCTGTGGAATATAGATGAATCTGTGAACTATCTGTGAATATAGATGACTGTGAACTAGTCTGGAATATAGTGATCTGTGAACTAGTCTGTGGAATATAGATGATCTGTGAACTAGTCTGTAATATAATGATCTGTGAACTAGTCTTGAATATAGATGATCTGTGAACTAGTCTGTGGAATATAGGTGATCTGTGAACTAGTCTGTGGAATATAGATGATCTGTGAACTAGCTGTGGAATATAGATGATCTGTGAACTAGTCTGGAATATAGATGATCTGTGAACTAGTCTGTGGAATATAGATGATCTGTGAACTAATCTGTGGAATATAGATGATCTGTGTCTGAAACTTTGAGGAAATAAACACAGAAAAGAGGAGATGAAAGAGGGACAAAAATAGATCAATACACTTTGCTCTTGGGAGTCTGAGACACATGAGACCAGGTGTAGCTAACTCACACCAGTCCACTATGAGACACAGGCGTTAGTCCTCTCAAACTCACACCTTGTCTGGAAGGTATTAATTTCCAATTACCACAAATCCTATTAACCCAGTGTGTAGTGCGTTAAATATGCATGTGAACTTTGCACATACCGTAAGTCAGCCCTTTATTAGGAAATCTTCAATAACAAAACTGGAATCTGAAACATTTGTCTCATACTCAGCATCGTTTTCTTCAACAATTTCAAGAAAGGAGACCACAATGTCCGAGTGTCCCAAACTGATGTTATTAAAACAAGGCCCTATATGAGTCTGTGCATGGTCATTATACAAGGGGTGGACTTAGTCCTGTCAACTATCTTAGGGCTGTCATGTCTGGGCTAAATTTACCCCTGGGTGGTTGCCACTTCCTTTGGCTGTCATGATTCCCTCAGTAGTTATCATGAAGAACACTGGACATGTCAACTCTGATAGAACAGAAACTGTGGCTAGGGTGTGTGTGTGTGTGTGTGTGTGTGTGGTGGTGTGTTGTGGTTGGGTGTGTGTGTGTGTGTGTGTGTGTGTGTGTGTGTGTGTGTGTGTGTGTGTGTGTGTGTGTGTTGTGTGTGTGTGTGTGTGTGTGTGTTGTGGTGTGTGTGTGATGTGTGTGTGTGTGTGTGCCATTTATTTGTGGCAGACACTTTAAAAGCAGAAAGACACACCTGATATTCAGTAGATGTTATACAGAGCAGAAAGACACACACTGATATCTGTAGATGTTATACAGAGCAGAAAGACACACACTGATAGTCAGTAGATGTTATAGGGAGCAGAAAGACACACCTGATATTTATTAGATGTTATACAGAGCAGAAAGACACACCTGATATTCAGTAGATGTTATACAGAGCAGAAAGACACACCTGATATTCATTAGATGTTATACAGAGAAGAAGACACACCTGATATTCAGTAGATGTTATACAGAGCAGAAAGACACACCTGATATTCAGTAGATTTATATTGAGCAGAAAGAACACACCTGATATTCATTAGATGTTATACTGAGCAGAAAGACACACCTGATATTCAGTAGATGTTATACTGAGCAGAAAGACACACACCTGATATTCAGTAGATGTTATACAGAGAAGAAAGACACACCTGATATTCAGTAGATGTTATACGAGCAGAAAGACACACACCTGATATCTGTAGATGTTATACAGAGCAGAAAGACACACCTGATATTCAGTAGATGTTATAGAGCAGAAAGACACACCTGATATTTATTAGATGTTATACAGAGCAGAAAGACACACCTGATATTCAGTAGATGTTATACAGAGCAGAAAGACACACCTGATATTCATAGATGTTATACAGAGAAGAAAGACACACCTGATATCAGTAGATGTTATACAGAGCAGAAAGACACACACCTATAGTCAGTAGATGTTATACAGAGCAGAAAGACACACCTGATATTCAGTAGATGTTTATAAGAGCAGAAAGACACACCTGATATTCAGTAGATGTTATACTGAGCAGAAAGAACACACCTGATATTCAGTAGATGTTATTAAGAGCAGAAAGACACACCTGATATTCAGTAGATGTTATACTGAGCAGAAAGACACACACCTGATATTCAGTAGATGTTATACTGAGCAGAAGACACACCTGATCGTGTGTGTGCTCGTGTGTGTGTGTATTTGAGTATGTGAGAGTGTGTGTGTGTGTGTGTGTGTGTGTGTGTTGTGTTGTGTGTGTGTGTGTGTGTGTGTGTGTGTGTGTGTGTGTGTGTGTGTGTGTGTGGTGTGTGTGTGTGTCAGTGACTGTGTGAGGGACGGCATCAGGAGGTAGAGGTTGTTATCAGACAGGCTCCCTCAAAGAGGAAGTGAATGAGTGTGTTGAAATGTGTGGACCAGAGTTAAGCAGCTCGGTCTCCGCCCCATTGTCTGTCCAGCTCTCCAGTAGTGAAGCATGCATGTGCATTTCCAAACATCTGAAAAGCTGTCTATAAGCTACACACACCTTACACAGCCCGACACATAACACTACCAGGACCTCCACATGCTCAATATTGTACACACTGACCTGATTCCCAAAGGTATAAATAAATTCACCACCACCAATCCCTGAAAAGTCCACATCAAATCAAGCATTGATCATACACATGGTTTTACAACACGGAAACACAATTTAAACACTGCAGCATCCATGTGCAGAGTAAGTCTGACCTGCCTTGCTATTGAAGGGAGGATGGGGAGGTCCATCATCTTCCTTCTATAYAATAACATCCAGGCGTTTTTTTTTWATCAACAAACAGCAGCCACACAAAAAAAAAGATTTGACTTTCGATGTGTGTGAGCTGCTGGATCTGAGTGTGTATCCCCCAGAGGGAGGATTAGCGATACCTGTGAAAGGCCTGTCAGGTAGATGCACAGGAAGCCATGATAAGAAGAGGAGTGAGAGGGAYGAGAGGGGGAGGAAGAATTCCATTTCTTCTCTGTAATACAGACCCTTGRAGGATGCCTGCAGAGCAAGGCTTCCCAACCGTCTGTGCTGTGTGTWATGTCTCCCTGCTAAGGAAAGATGGCAGGAAGGAGGAAGAGCAGATACTATTGAAAGTGCAAAAGAAGGGGAAGATGGCTGAATTTGTGGATCGATGTGTAAAATGTTGCAGAACATCTTGATCTTTCAAACATAACCTTACTGGACAAATTAGGAACATTGATCACTGTTTTTGCACATTATTCTAGATACATACATAGTGTAACACTTATAGTGTTGATTAGGCATTAAATGAACTCTGTAAGACTCATTGGTGTRAAAGAAACCCAGTGTTCGTGTTAATAACCAGTGCTAAACCAGAACCACGCKCATCATTATAATATTTCCCAGCATGCTGTATTGGAGTTAGTTTTTTTTTGTTATTGTTTGTTTCAATATGTATGTTTTTGCATGTACATTGATTGATTAATTAATYTTATGCTACTCAAATATACATTCCATACATTTTTCTAAACTAATCCAATCTGTTACTTAAATTATTGTTGTGGTTTAGATGCTTTAGACAGTCTCATATCTATGTTTTCCCAACCCAGCCTCATTCTGAATGCGGTTGCGAGTGAATAAAAACACGAATGTTGGATACACCCACGCCGGCTGGATTCCAATACAAATTATAATGTTATTGTCACCTGCGCTGAATACCACTGGTGTAGACTTTACCGAAAAATGCTTGCTTTCCCAAAATGCAGAGACTAAAAAATT